>NC_134103.1:13442094-13743165 GCF_000715075.1 Nicotiana tabacum
GACGTCTGTACTTATCTTCGAGAGGCAGCCAAACCATTAGAAAAACTTCACTTTATTGTATTCTTGTCATGTGAATTTGTTGATTATGACACTAAACTTATGTTATTCTATTCTCTCACAGATGGAGAGGACATGTGCTACTGCACCGGGTAGACGACCACTAGTAGCAACAGCTAGGGCCACGAGAGGCCGGGTCCATGGTAGAGGCCGGGGTATAACTCGTACAACAGCTAAAGCGGCACATATAGACCCACCAGTTGCTCCAGCTCAGGAGCAGATTTCAAATATAGTTTAGCCGGTGGGACCAGCTTAGGAACTGGCTATGCCTATTGTGATTCCAAGCTATCAGGAGGCTTTGGCCCAAATATTCACTATTTGCACTAGCCTTGCTCAAACGATTTCTGTTCAGGCCGGGGGAGGTGCTCAGACTCCCACCGCCCGTACTCCAAAGCAGGTGATGCAGGGACTTCAGACATCGGTGGTACTACCAGCCCAGTCAATTAGAGTTGCTCAGGCCCAGATGGGTCCCATTTTGAGTGATGAGTAGCAGAAGAGACTAGAGAGGTTTGGGAGCCTCAAGCCTCCATCATTTAGTGGGACTGAGTTAGAGGATGCTCTGGATTTCTTGGATAGGTTCCAGGGAATTCTTGCACGAAGAATATTCTGGAGACTAGTGGGGTCTCATTTACTACTTTTCAGCTGACGAGGGCAGCTTTCAGATGATGGGAGACCTATGATCGAAGCAGGCCTACCGATCTTGCACCACTTTCATGGCACGAGTTCTCCGTTTTCTTCTTGGAGAAGTTTGTGCCACCGACCCATAGGGAAGAGTTATGTAGGCAGTTCTAGCAGCTACGCCAGGAGGGTATGTTTGTAACCCAGTATGAGATGAGATTTTCAGAGTTGGATCGCCATGCGATCTGGTTGGTTTGCACTGAGAGGGAGAGTATTAGGAGGTTCATTGATGGCCTCAACTATCAGTTACATTTTGTTATGACTCGGGAGAATGCATCCGGTGCTAGGTTCGACGAGGTGGTTGATGTTTCTCGATGGCTAGCGTTGGTCTGTAGTTAGGAGCGTGAGCAGAGGGAGGCTAAGAGGCCTTGTCGTTTAGGTGGTTTCAGCAGTGTTCCTTCTAGGGGTAGTCCTACCACAGCAGGGGTCGTCCTTATAGTCCAGCTCAGATGGCTCATCTAGTTCATCATGGTGCATCATCTAGCCATGGTTCATACAGTGCTCTCCTAACTCAGAGTTCATCCCGTGTTCCATCGGTTCAGAGTTCATTCGTGCCAGGTCCTTCTAGTAGTTATTCTGTTACTCGGGCCCCGTTTTAGTCCCCACCACCACCATCGGGGATTTGCTCGAGTTCAAGGAGTTTAGGCATATGTGGAGACAGTGTCCCCATCGCTCGGAAGGTCCAGTTCAGCAGAGCGGTCAGGATATGATTTCCGCGCCAGTTACTTTACCACCTTCACATCCAGCTAGGAGTGGGGCTCAGGCAGCTAGAGGTCGCCCTAGAGGGGAAGGCCGATCAGGTGGTAGACAAGCTCAATTTTAGGCTATTCCTGCTAGGCCAGAGATTGAAGCTTCAGATATAGTGATCCCAAGTATTATTTCAGTGTGCCACAAATATTCTTCCACATTATTTGATCCTGGTTCTACTTATTCCTATGTATCATCCTATTTTATTCGTTATTTGGATATGCCCCATGAGCCCTTAGTTTTACCTCTTCATGTCTCTACACCGGTGGACGATACTATTGTTGTGGACCGTGTGTATCGGCCGTGTGTAGTGACCATTAGAGGATTGGAGACTAGAGTTGATATCTTATTACTTAGTATGGTTGATTTTGACGTGATTTTGGGTAGGGACAGGTTGTCTCTGTGTCATGCTATTATAGATTGTCACGCTAAGACCGTGACGTTGGCGATGCCAGGGTGTCCAAGAATCAAGTGGAAATGTTCTCTAGATTATGTTCCCAGCATAGTGATCTCATATTTGAAGACCCAACGGATGGTTGGGAAGGGGTGTTTGTCATATTCGTCTTTCGTGAGAGATGTTGGTACTGATACACCTACTATTGATTCTCTTCCAGTAGTACGAGAATTTCCCGATGTGTTTCCTTCAAGCCTACCGGGCATGCCACCCGATAGGGATATTGAGTTCGGTATTTACTTGGTGCCTGGCACTCAGCCTATTTCTATTCCTCTGTATCGTATGCCACCAGCTGAGTTGAAGGAATTGAAAGAACAACTTTAGGAACTTCTTGATAAGGGGTTTATTAGGCCTAGTGTATCACCTTGGGGTGCACTGGTTCTGTTTGTGAAGAAGAAGCATGGTACTATGCGGATGTGCATCGATTATAGGCAGTTGAACAAAGTTACAATCAAGAACAAGTATCCTTTGCCACACATTGATGATTTGTTTGACCAGCTCCAGGGAGCTAGAGTATTCTCTAAGATTGATATGAGGTATGGGTATCACCAGTTGAAGATTCGAGATTCGGATATTCTGAAGACGACATTCAGAACCCGCTATGGTCACTATGAGTTCCTTGTGATGTCTTTTAGGCTGACCAATGACCCAACAACATTCATGCTTCTTATGAACAATGTATTACAGCCATATCTTGATTCGTTTGTCATAATATTCATTGATTACATCCTGGTGTACTCACGAAGCCAGGAAGATCATGCATAGCATTTGAAAATTGTACTTTAGATATTGAGGGAAGAGAAATTTTATGCCAAGTTCTCCAAGTGTGAGTTTTGGCTTAGTTTAGTGGCTTTCTTGGGGCACGTGGTGTCCAGTGAGGGGATTAAGGTGGATCCAAAGAAGATAGAGGCAGTTCAGAGTTGGCCCAGACCGTCTTCAGCTACGGAGATTCAGAGTTTTTTTTGGCTTAGCCGGATATTATAGTCTCTTCGTGGAGGGTTTCTTATCCATTGTGGTGCCTTAGACCAAATTGACCCAGAAGGGTGCTCCATTCAGGTGGTCGGGTGAGTGTGAGTAGAGCTTTCAGAAGCTCAAGACTGCCTTGACCACATCTCCAATGCTAGTTTTTCCTTCAGTGTTAGGCTCTTATACAATGTATTGTGATGCTTCTCAGATCGATTTTAGTTGTGTCTTGATGCAGGAGGGTAGAATGATTGCTTATGCTTCATGCCAATTGAAGCCTCATGAGAAGAACTAACTTGTTCATGTTTTGGAGTTGGCAGCCATCATTCATGCATTGAAGATTTGGAGGCACTATCTCTACGGTATGTCTAGTGAGGTATTTGCAGATCATCGGAGTCTCCAACACTTATTCAAACAAAAGGATATAAATTTGAGGTAGCGGAGATGGTTGGAGCTGCTAAAGGACTATGATATTACCATTCTGTATTATCCCGGGAAGTCCAATTTGGTGGTCAATGCCTTGAGTAGAAAGGAGATGAATATGGGAAGCCTTGCATTTATTCCGGTAGCTGAGAGACCACTTGCATCATATGTTCAGGCCTTGGCCAATTAGTTTGTAAGATTAGATATTTCGGATCCTAGTCGGTTTCTAGATTGTATGGTTTCTTGGTCTTCTTATATGATCACATCAGAGAGCGTCAGCATGATGATACCCATTTTCTTATCCTTAAGGAAACGATTCAGCATGGTGATGCCAGGGGGGTTACAATTAGGGATAATGGGGTGTTGCGGATGTAGGGTCGGATTTGTGTGCCCAATGTGGATGGGCTATGTGAGTTGATTATTGAGGAGGCCCACAGTTCGCGGCATTCCATTCATCCGGGTGCCGCAAAAATGTATCAAGACTTGAGGCAGCACTATTGGTGGAGGAGGATGAAGAAAGATATTATGGGGGTTTGTAGCTCGGTGCCTAAATTGTAAGCAGGTGAAGTATGAACATCAGAGACCGGGCAGATTGCTTTAGAGGCTTGAGATTCCAAAGTGAAAGTGGGAGCATATCACCATGGATTTTGTAGTTGGGCTCCCATGGACTTCGAGAAAGTTTGATGCTATTTGGGTGATTATGTATCGGTTGACCAAGTCCGTGCATTTTATTCCAGTTGGGCTACTTATTCTTTGGAGCAGTTGGCTGAGATCTACATCCACGAGATTGTTCGCCTTCACGGTGTGCCGGTGTCCATCATTTCAGATTGGAGCACGCAGTTTGGATTGCAGTTTTGGAGAGCAGTGCAGTGAGAGTTAGGAACACAGGTTGAGTTGAGCACAATATTCCACCCTCAGACGGACGGACAATCCGAGCGCACTATTCAGATATTGGAGGATATGCTACGCGCTTGTGTCATAGATTTCGAGGATTCTTGGGATCAGTTTCTTCTGCTTGCAGAGTTTGCCTACAACAACAACTACCAATCGAGCATTCAAATGGATCTGTATGATGCTTTGTATGGGAGACGCTGTCGTTCTATGATGGGTTGGTTTGAGCCTGGTGAGGCTAGGCTTTTGGGTACTGACTTGGTTCAAAATGCTTTGGACAAGGTTAAGTTGATTCAGATCGACTTCACACGGTGCAGTCTAGACATAAGAGTTACGCTGATCGGAAGGTTCATGATGTTGCTTACATGGTGGGAGAGAAGGTACTGCTCCGAGTTTCTCCTACGAAGGGTGTTATGAGGTTCGGGAAGAAGGGCTAGTTGAGCCCGTGGTATATTGGGCCTTTTGAGTTGCTTGAGAAGATTGGTGAGGTAGCTTATTTGCTTGCATTAATACCTAATCTATCGGGTGTTTTATGTTTCTATGCTCCGAAAGTATGTCGGTGATCCGTCTCATGTTTTGGATTTTAGCATGGTTTAATTGGCTGGTGATTTGACTTATGATGTGGAGCCGTTGACCATTTTGGATCGACAGGTTCGAAAGTTGAGGTCAAAGAATATATCTTCAGTAAAGGTGTAGTGGAGAGGTCTGCCAGTCGAGGAGGCTACTTGGGAGACCGAGTGGGAGATACAGAGTAGATATTCATGCCTATTTCAGACTCCTAGTATGTTTCTAGACCCATTCGAGAACGAACGTTTGTTTAAGAAGGGGAGGATGTAACTACTCGCCTGGTCGTTTTGAGTGTTGTAGCCCCGTTCTCCCATTCACTGCTTTTTCTATGCACAACTTTTGATATGTGAATTACTGGGGTAGTTAGTTTGGTTCCAGGGATGTTTCGGAATAAATTGGGACACTTAATCCCAAGGTTGGAAGCTTAAGTTGAAAGAGTTGACTGGATGTTGACTTATGTGTAAAATACTTTGGAATTGAGTTTTGATGGTTCCGATATTTTGGACTTAGAAGTGTGTCCGGATATTTATTTTGAGGTCCGTAGGTGATTTTGGCTTCAATTGGCGAAAGTTGAAAAAATAGAAGTTTGGAGAGTTGAGAAGTGTGACTGAAAGTTGACTTTATGGTTACTGGGCTCAGATTTTTGTTCTGGAAATTGGAATAGGTCTGTTGTGTAATTTATGACTTGTGTGCAACATTTGAGGTCATTCGGAGTTGATTTGATAGGTTTCAGCATCGAATATAGAAGTTAGAAGTTCATAAGTTCATTAGGCTTGAATCGATGCGCGATTTATGGTTTTAGTGTTGTTTGATATGATTTGACGCTTCAAGCGAGTTCGCATGATGTTTTAGGACTGGCTAGTATGTTTGGTGGAGGTCCCGGGGGCCTCGGGTATGATTCGGACCATGTTCGGCGCATTTTAGAGACTTGGAAGACTGCTGATTTTGCTGAGCTGGTTTCCTTGTAGGTGTTCGCGGGAGAGGTACTCGCCTTCACGTAGAAGGTGGAGGCAGGCTGGGCACCAGACCCTTAGCCTTCGCGTTCGCGGTTAGGGGGACGCGTTTGCGTAGGCCAAGTTCTACGAAACATCGCGTTCATGTGGGAGTTTCCGCGTTCGCGTAGATTAAATTTCTAGGTAGCTAGGTTTGTGCTTCGCGAACGTGAGGCACTTTCAACGTTCGCGAAGAAGAGTCACATGGGCAGAATATAAGTCTTCAAAGTGAGGGTTAGAGTAAAATTTCACAATTTGATTTTTGGAGCTCGGATTGAGGCGATTCTTGGACAAATTTTCAAGGGAGTGATTGTGGTAAGTGATTCTAACTCGGTTTTGGTTAAATTATATGAACATATCATTGTTATCATCATTTAATAGGTGATTTGGGTTTACAAATTGGGGAAATATTGTAGAAACTTCCTAGGCTTTAATTTGAGAATTTGAGGATTGAGTTGTGATAGAATTTGAATAATTTAGGTATGGTTGGACTGGTGGTTGAATTGGTGTTCTAATTTTGTTAATTTTGTCGAATTTTGTGACGTGGGCCCGGGGTTAACGTTTTTGACTTTTGACTAAGAACTTAACATTTTCATATGGAATTGATTCTTGTAGCTCGTGTTGATTGTATCGAATTGTTTGTTGCTAGATTCGAGGCGTTCGGAGGCCGATTCGCGAGGCAAGGGCTTGTTTGAGAAGAAATTTGAGCGGTTTTAGATAAGTAACGCTTCTAAAACTTGGTTCTGAGGGTAAGAATTTCCGAATTATGTGTTATGTGATTGGTGTGAAAGTGACACACATGCTAGGTGACGGGCGTGTGGGTGTGCACCATAGAAATTTGGACTCAATTGATTTCGTGGAGCTGTGAAGTCAAATAATCTTGTCATTTTCCATATATTCACCATTTGTTAGAGAAACTGAGTTGTGACTCATGTTAGAAATCATGCTTAGGCTATATGCTGGTATTATTGGGACCCACAGAGGTCGGGTTGTTGTTGAATTATTTGGTTAATTTGCAATTATGTACTCAGTCACATCTATCATTTGCATATCATATCTTAGTCTCGGTTTCCATTTATTGATTCTTCATATCATCATTGTTTAGGCTTATTTTCATGACATTGTGAGCCTGAGAGACTGGAGAGATTGATGACTGAGTGAGGCTGAGGGGCTGATTGTGAGGATATTTATGGGATCGGACTGCACGCCGCAACAAGCTTTTATTGATTCATGCCATGATTCGCTTATTTTAGCGCTTGGGAAGGATCCGCCTCTCTGGAGTCTGACTTAACAACAATGAGCGCATGTACCTTCTTGTCATCCAAAATCCACTAGTCATGATGGCACCTAATCCAACTCGTTAGGTCATCCAATTAACGGTTAATACAATTCTAATAAAATAAAGGTGAACATCAAATGATATATCTGGATTCCATACAATATCCCAAGGACATGTAGTACAAGTCATGAGCTACTAAGACTCGATTATTGCAAAAGTTGATATGAAATAAATACAACTTCTGTTTGAAATGTACATAAATAGAATTCGACTCTAAATCTACCAAGGGACAAGTGACAGTCACACCCGGAAGGCATGAACATCTTCAGAGTCATCTCCCGTCATCCATCGCAGCTCCGTTCCAAGATCTGCACACAAGGTGCAGAAGTGTAGTATGAGTACAACCGACCTCATGTACTCAATAAGTATCTTGACCAACCTCGGTGAAGTAGTGATGAGGGTTTATAGTTAAAAGATACTCACTGATATAACATGTGTAGTAGACTAGAAATAGAATAATACTACAACATAACAAAATAGAATATAAGAAACGAATATGTGAAGCAATAAATAATTACTAGATAGAATCACGATTTAATATTCCTCAATATCACGACCAATCCTTTCCTTAGAGCGATAACCAACAAACCATAGTAGTAAATCCATAACTTTAATAGTGTGAAAAATGTACTCAAGATATCAAATCAAATTGCATGGCAACACCCTTCGTGCATTTATCTCATCCTCACCACATATGCGTATAACAATACCAACCATGTGAAAGAATGTCAATAACATTAACGATAAAATGGAAATACACAGGTAGCAATAACGAACAAGGCAGTGGATATGGACAACGGTAACAAACTAGGTAGAAGGCATAGAAGCAATGACAGCAATTAAGAAAGAAGAACATAAATTTTACTAACTAACATGGTAGAAGGCCTAGATGTAGATATTACAAACAAGAGGGAAAGCATGATCTTCATGAGCTAACAAATAGAAGGCATGAATAACTAACATAGTAGAAGGCTTATACGAAAGTGCAACAACTGATAAACGACATGGATGTAGATATAACAACAAGAAAGAAAGCATGATATTTGCATGTTAAACAGTTAGAAGGCATGGGCAACACAACAACAATTGAGATAGAGAACAAAGACAGAACAACAACGACAAGTCACATAGAAAACATAGGTGCAACAGTAACAACTCAAGGTAAAGGCATACATGTATACATAAGGAAAAGACATCATAACATAATGCATGTACCTCGTCCTTGCCTACACGGGAACACCCTTCATGCCATGAACACATGATAATATAAAAACATGATAATATAAATGAAATGGCACGGCATCACCCTTCGTGCGTTTACTCTCATCCTCACATGATAATATAAATGAAAACATGATAATATAAATGAAATGACACGGCATCACCCTTCATGATTTTACTCTCATCCTCACATGATAATGTAAATAAAATAGCATGACATCACCCTTCGTTCTTTTACGCTCATCCTCACATGATAATGTAAATGAAATGGCACATAATCACTCTTCTTGCTTTTACTCTCATCCTCACATGATAATGCAAATGAAATAACACAGTATCACCCTTCGTGCTTTACACTCTTCCTCACATGATAGTGTATATTCAATGGCACCGCATCAGCCTTCATGCTTTACACTCTTCCTCACCAAGCATATGTATATCAATGACAAGTAAGGTAGGAAGCATGAATAACATCAAGGAGAGTGATTAAATAAATATTCCAAATGAACGTCAATCACAACTTTCAAGTCAATAACAATTCAGTAAACCTCAAGAACCTTATCATTCAAGTATCTCAAAAAGTCTCATAAATGATCTTCAACTTAAGTATAGAACCCAATATCTCAAGAATAACGGTCATAGCGATGTATTAGTGATTAAGCATAGTGATGACCGAATTAAACACATAATTAGTTTTGCAAACATCCGTCAAATTTTAATCAAGTTATAATAAGCTAAATCTTAGTTTCTAGCATTTAATCTCATATTCTTAGTAATCTAGAAGTCAAGTAAGACATGAAATAAGAAGGTCACGTAATTTTACAAGGCACAATTAATCGTATAATTTACCCCCGAGCATGATCAACCTTATCACATGCATATGCGCTTATCATCTCATATATGCATTACCCCCGCATGTAGCAAACAATGGAAATTAGATGAAAAAATTTCCCCAACAAAGTTAGGCAAGACACTTACCTCAAACAAGCTAAATTAATGCCCTAGAGGCGCCATCCTACTCAAATCATCCTCCGAACGGCTCATAACAAGCCAAAAGTAAATCAAAATCATAAATAATGACATAGAAAACAAACCCAATCGATAAAGGTAGAATCTTTAATCAAAAGTCCAATGTCAACCAAAAATTCAAACCAGGACAAACATATGTTTAAGTTGGGCAGAATGTAACGACCCGGTCAGTCGTTTTGAGTATTACAAACCCATTTACTGCTCAAATTGTACTTCACAGTTGTTGTGTGAATTGCCGGGGTAAATGGTTCAGGTCTGGTGAGGTTTTGGAATGAATTGGACCATTTAGTTCCAAGTTTTAAAGTTTAAGTTAAAATAGTGACCGGATGTCGACTTATGAGTAAACGACCCCGGAATGGAGTTGTGATGATTCCAATAGCTTCGTAATGTGATTTTGGACTTAGGAGCGTGTCCGAAAAATTATTTGGAGGTTCGTAGTGGAATTAAGCTTAAAATGGCGAAAGATGCATTTTTGGGAAGTTTGACCGAGGGGTTGACTTTTTGATATCGAGGTCGGAATCTGATTTTGGAAATTTAAATAGGTCCGTAATGTGAAATGTGACTTGTGTGCAAAATTTGAGGTCAGTCGGACGTGATTTGATGTGTTTCGGCACAAGATATAGAATTTGAAGTTTCAAAGTTCAATGATTTCGAATTGAGGTGTGATTCATCGTTTCGATGTTGTTATGTGTGTTTTGAGGACTCAAGTAGGTCTGTGCTATGTTATGGGACTTGTTGGTATGTTCGGACGAGGTCCCGAGTGATTCGGGTGAGTTTCGGATGAGGTTCAGAGCAATTTGGAAGTTTTGGCTAAGGCTGGAATTTTTCTGTTATTGGTGTCTTCGCACCTGCGGAAATAGGCTCGCAGGTGCGATGGTCGCAAAAGCGACACTCAAGTCGCAGAAGCGAGGGAGTGCTGGCTGGGAAGGCATCGCAGAAGCGGAAGCCAGGGCGCAGAAGCGCTTGCGCAGGAGCGGTCCAACGCGTGCAGAAGCGCGACTGCAAATGCAGTCCTTGGCATCGCAGAAGCGATTATGGATGGCCAAGCTGCTCTCGCAGAAGCAAGATTTTTCCCGCAGAAGAGAAGGTAAGAATCCTTTAAAATTCGAGGGTTCAACATTTTTTCATCCATTTTTGGATTTTAGAGCTTGGGTTGGGCGATTTTGGAGAGGAAATTTTTCACACAACTTTGGGTATGTGTCTTTAACTCCCTTGTGATTATATTCCATGAATTAATCTTTATTTTTCGTGTAAGATTATTGAATCTTAAAAAGAAATAGAAGGAAATTTCTATAATGTCACAAAATGATTTTTTCAAGTTTGAATACCAATTTGGAGTCGAATTTGAGTGAAATTAGTATGGTTGAACTTGTAATTGGATGGGTTGTCGTGTTTTGTGAGTTTCGTCAGATTTCGAGATGTGAGCCCCACAGGTGATTTTTGGGGCGTAATTTCGGATTTTTGTGAAAAATATTAGCATTTTGATATGGAATTAATTCCTATAAATTGTGTGGACTGAATCAAATTAATTGTGGTAGATTCGAGCCATTCGAAAGTTGATACGCGAAGAATGGGATTTGTGGAGCATTATTTAGCTTGCTCGGCATTGGATTTGGCTCGTTCGAGGTAAGTAACTCTTCTAGTCTTGGAGTTGAGGGTATGAACCCGGAATATATGTATTTCATAAATTGTTGGGAGGTGACGCACATGCTAGGTGACGGGCGTGTGGGCGTGCACTATAGAAATTGTGACATAATTATTTCTGTGGAATTTTGTAGTTAAATGATCTTGGCATTTTCCATGCGGTTTTATGAGTTAAAGAAATTGAGCTGAAAAGCATATTAAAAATCATGTTGAGGCTATGTGCCAGTATTATTGGGACCCACAGAGGTCGTATTACTGTGAATTATTTGTTTTAAATTAAAAATTCATACTCAGTCATATTCATTTCATTGCATATCATATCTCAGCCTATGTTGTTATTTATTGATATATCATATCATCATTTCTGGGCTATTTTCATGACATTGTGAGCGTGAGAGACTGGAGAGATTGATGACCAAGTGAGGCCGAGGGCCTGATTATGAGGATTATTATGTGGATCGGGATTGCTCGCCTGCAGCATGCTTTATATACTTTATGATTATAGCACGTGAGTTGTCCGTGCAGCACGTGAGTTGTCCATGCAGATTATAGCGCTTGGGCTAGAGGAGCCCCTCCGGAGTCTGTACACACCCCCAGTGAGCGCGGATACCTACTGAGTACGAGTGCCGAGTGCCAAGTGATGAGTGACTGGGAGGCATGAGTGATTGTGAGGTATGCCCGAGTGGCATGAGTGATTGTGAGGTATGCCTGAGTGGCATGAGTGACTGTGAGGTATGCCCGAGAGGCATGAGTGACTGCGAGGTTTGCCCAAGGGGCTGTATATGAGTGATGTTCTTACCGAGAGGTTGTTTATGATTTTATCACTGATTTGTATCGCATCGGCATGCACACATGACATACAGTCATAAAGATGTATTTTTCCTCATGTTGTACAACATCACATCATTCATGATTTCTCACACATTTTTATAGATGGGCATAGTGATGCATTTGTTTTACACGGGTTATCCGGAAGGAAAATAAAACATTTTATTTATTATTGAAAATATTTTGGAAAAAATTATTGTTTTAAAACTATTCATATTTTTGGAAACTTCGGCAAACGATTTGGGTTTTCACTGATGTATTTGAAATGAAGAACTATTATTTTTGAAATCATGATTTGGCTGAGCATTTTATCTCTGAGCTACTTCCGGTATTATTTGCTTTATGTTGTTATGAACTGTTGTGGACTATTGGTTATGGACCCGACCTTGGTAGAAGTTTGTCACTACTTTCAACCTACGGCTAGGTTTGTTAACTACTCAGTACATGGGATCGGTTATACTGATACTACAGTTCTGTATATTGCGTGCAGATGTTGGCTGTTGTTGTTGCTGTGCTGGATGGTTACAGGACTATAAGATGTACCTGCGTTCCTGTTGTAGCTGCCTCTTGTTTAGGATAGCCTTAGATTTATAAAAGCTCTATTTATGTATTATTCAAACAGACTATGTATTTATTTTATTTCCTTTTTGTATACTCTATTCTTAGAAGCTCATGATTTGTACTACCAGTTCTTGGGGATTGTATAAGATTAAGATCTTTATTCACTTAAATTTCTTTAATAATTATTATTGAAATTGGATAGTTAAAAGTTGGCTTACCTAGCGGGTTGGGTTAGGTGCCATCACGACTAGTTAGATTTTGGGTCGTGACAGTTATGGGTCGTTTGCTGCGGTTCATGGACAATATGACTCAGGTCGGTTTATTTTCGGCAGACCCAGCCACATCTTAGGCGGGCGGGGGAGCACAGACCCCTACTGCGCAGGCTCATGTACAGGCAGTTGTTGTATATCCGACCCAGGGTGCACTACCCGTGGGTAGAACCCAGCCAGTGGCAGCAGCTACACATGAGCCCAGGACAGCTGCAGCCGCTGATGCGCAGAAACTATTGGACAGATGGACTAGACTATATCGTCCTATTTTTGGGGGTGAGCGACATGAGGATCCCTAAGATTTCATTGATCAGTGCAAGGATAGACTATACAACATGAGGATATTGGAGTCTCATTGGGTAGACTTTGCTACTTTTCAGCTAGAGGGCAGAGCCCGTAGATGGTGGAAGTCTTATGTTCTTGGTAGACCAGCAGATTCTCCTCCCATGACTTGGGACAGGTTCACCCGTATTTTCCTGGACATGTATATTTCACCCTCTCAGAGGGAAGAGTTGCAGTTTTAGTTTGAGCAGCTCCTGCAAGGTCAGATGTCAGTGACCGATTATGAGGCGAGGTTTTCTTAGTTATCTCGCCATGCACTTATGATACTCCCTACTGAGGCGGAGAGAGTGTGAAGGTTTGTTGCAGGTTTACATACTGGCATTCATGCCACTATGGATCGCGAGGTTGATATGGGTACTTCTTATAAGCTAGTCGTGGAAATAGCCCGCAAGATTGAGGGTGTACGTCAGCGGAGCCAAGAGCAGGTTATGAGAGATAAGCAGTTCAGGTATTCTGGAAAGTTCAAAGGTGCTCGGTCTAGGAGCAGAGGTCAGTTCGTGAGAGGGCAGTCCAGCAGGCCCCCATATCCAGCACCACCGCCTCCTCGAGGTGCCCGGTGCGACCCTATCTCAGAGCTATAATAGAGAGTTCTTATCGCCCACCAGCTATTTAGGGTCCTTCCAGTGGGTATTTAGTTCCCTAGGGCCAGACTCTTAGCCAACAGCCCATCGCACCGAAGAGTTGTTACGAGTGCGGGGAACCCAGTCATATACGGAGATTCTACCCCAGGCTTTGGGGTAAACTAGTGCAACAGGGTCAGCAGCTTATGATTACCAGACCAGTTACTCCACCAGTTATCCGACCACCAAGAGGTTGAGGACAGGTGGGTAGGGAACGTCCTAGAGGTGGAGGTCAGCCAGGTGGAGGCCAGCCAGTTGGCGCTCTAGCTCGGTTCTATGCTTTTCGGCTAGAACAGATGCAGAGGCCTCAGATGCCGTAATTACATGTATTATTTCTGTTTGCGGCAAAGATGCCTCAGTATTATTTGATCCAGGATCTACGTATTCATATGTGTCATCTCTATTTGCTCATTTCCTGGGTGTTTCCCATGAGTCCTTGAGTACTCCTGTTTATGTGTCCACTCCTATGGGCGATTCTGTTGTTGTGAACCGGATCTACCAAATTCTGTTGTTGTGAACCGGATCTACCAGTCCTGTATTATTACATTCTGTGGTTATGAAACTAGAGCACATCTCCTATTGCTTGAGATGACCGATTTTGAAATTATTCTGGGCATGGACTGATTATCCTCATATCATGCTATTCTAGATTGTCATGACAAGACTGTTACCTTGGCTATTCCAGCATTGCCTAAGCTAGAGTGGAAGGGTTCGTCTGTTAGTTCATTTAATCGAGTTATTTCTTTTATAAAGGCTCAACACATGGCTGAGAAGGGTTGTTTGGCTTATCTAGCATATGTTCTGGATACTACTGCAGAGACTCCGACTATTGATTCAGTGCCTATAGTTCGGGAGTTCTCCGATGTATTTCCTTCAGATCTTCCAGGTATGCCACCTGATCGTGATATTGATTTTTGTATTGACTTGGCTCCAGATACCCAGCCTATATTCTATCCTACCATATTCCATGGCTTCGAAAGAATTGAAAGAACAGCTTGAGGAGTTACTAGCCAAAGGGTTTGTCAGACCGAGTGTATCGCCTTGGGGTGCACCGGTATTATTTGTGATGAAGAAGGATGGAACAATGCAGATGTGTATTGATTATTGCCAATTGAACAAAGTCAGTATTAAGAACAAGTAATATGGTCAATATTAAGCCTTGGGGTGCTAGGGTGTTCTCTAAGATCGACTTGAGGTCGGGGTACCATCATTTGAAGATTTGGGATTCGGATGTTCCAAAGACTGCTTTTCGAACTAGATATGGTCATTATGAGTTTCCGGTGATGTTCTTCAGTTTAACTAATGCCTCGACAGCGTTTATGGATCTGATGAATAGGGTATTCAGGCCATATATTGATTCATTTGTCATTGTTTTCATTGATGATATTTTGATCTACTAGCGCAGTAAGGAGGAGCATGAGCAGCATATGAGAGTAGCGCTTCAGACGTTGCGGGAACAAAAGCTATATGCTAAGTTCTCTAAATGTGAGTTTTGGCTAGAGTCTGTAGCATTTTTGGGGCATATTCTATCGGGCGCGGGCATTAAGGTTGATCCCAGAATGATTGAGGCAGTTCAGAACTGGCATCGTCCCACTTTGGCGACCGAGATCAGGGGTTTTCTGGGTTTAACAGGTTATTATCGTCTGTTTGTGGAGGGTTTTTCATCTATTGCAGCACCTTTGACCAAATTAACCCAGAAGGGTGTTCTATTCTGATGATCCGATGATTGTGAGACGAGCTTTCAGAAGCTCAAGACAGCATTGACTACAGCACCAGTGTTAGTGTTGCCTTCCGGTTCAGGAATGTATAAGTGTATTGTGACACTTCACGTGTTGGCTTGGGTTGTGTATTGATGCAGGAAGGGCGAGTTATTGCATATGCTTCCCGCCAACTGAAGCCCTACGAGAAGAATTATCCGGTACATGATTTGGAGTTAGTTGTGATTGTTCACGCTCTTAAGATTTGGAGGCATTATCTTTATGGGGTGTCTTGTGAAGTTTACACTGATCATCGCAGTTTGCAGCATTTGTTCAAGCAGAGGGTCCTAAATTTGAGGCAGCGCAGAAGGCTGGAGTTACTGAAAGATTATGATATTACTATCCTATATTATCCGGGCAAAGCAAATATGGTTGCAGACGCCTTGAGTAGAAAGGCGGAGAGTATGGGTAGTTTGGCTTTCATTTCAGCAGAGGAGAGGCCATTAGCTTTGGATATTCAATCCTTGGCTAACCGACTTGTGAGGTTGGATATTTTAGAGCCCAGTCGAGTTCTTGCATGTGTTGTAGCTCAGTCTTCACTAGTTGAGCAAATCAAGGCTCGCCAGTATGATGATCCACACTTAATGGTTCTTCGAGAAACGGTACTACGAGGTGGTGCCAAGGAAGTTTCTATTGGAGTGGATGGTGTTCTGCAACTCCAGGATCATCTATGTGTTCCTAATGTGGATGGACTGAGGAAAAGGATACTAGAGGAGACACACAGTTCTCGATATTCTATTCATCTAGGTGCTACAAAGATGTATCGTGACCTGAGGCATCATTATTGGTGGCGATGAATGAAAAAGGATATAGTCGAGTATGTAGCTAGGTGTCCAAATTTCCAACAAGTTAAATATAAGCACCAGAGGCCAGGTGGCCTACTTCAGCAGATGACTATACCAGAGTGGAAATGAGAACGCATCACTATGGACTTTGTAGTTGGGTTGCCGCGGACCTTACAGAAGTTTGATGCAGTTTGGGTCATTGTCGATAGGTTGACCAAGTTGGCACACTTTATTCCTGTTGTGACTACGTATACTTCAGAGAGGTTGGCCCAGATATATATATTCAGGAGATAGTTCGGTTGCACGGTGTGCCAATTTCTATCATATCAGATAGAGGCCCTTAGTTTACTTCATATTTCTGGAGAGCAGTACAAAGTGAATTGGGGACCTGTGTAGAGCTCAGCACAACCTTTCATCTGCAAACCGATGGGCGGTCAGAGCGGACAATTCAGATTTTGGAGGATATGCTCAGGGCATGTGTAATTGACTTTGGAGGTCAGTGGGATCGTTTCTTGCTTTTGGCCGAGTTTTCTTATAATAACAGTTACCAATCCAGCATCGAGATGGCTTCATTTGAGGCTCTATATGGTCGGCGATGTCGTTCGCCCATCGGGAGGTTTGAGCCCAGTGAGGCTAAGTTATATGGTACTGATTTGGTGAAGGATGCCTTCAAAAAGGTAAAGTTAATTCAGGAGCGATTTCGTACAGCGCAGTCCATACAGAAGAGTTACGCAGATCAGAAAGCGTGTGATTTATCCTTTATGATGGGCGAAAAAGTTCTCTTGAAGGTTTCGCCGATAAAGGGAATCAGGAGATTCGGGAAGAAGGGCAAGTTGAGCCCAAGGTTTATAGGCCCATTTGAGGTGTTGAGATGAGTTGGGGAGGTTGCTTATGAGCTTGAATTGCCTCCTAGTCTATTGAGAGTTCATCTGGTTTTCAATGTATCTATGCTCCGGAAGTATCATGCCGAGCTATCACATGTGCTAGATTTCAGCATAGTTCAACTAGATAATAGTTTAGGCTATGAAGAAGAACCAGTTGCCATTGTTGATAAGCAGGTTCGCCAGTTGAGGTCTAAGAAGATTTCTGCAGTGAAAGTTCAATGGAGGGGCCAACCAGTCGAGCAAGCGACTTGGGAGGCCAAGGAAAACATGCGGAGCAGATATCCACACTTATTCAGCACTCCGGGTACAATTCTAAACTCGTTTGAGGACAAACGTTTGTTTAAGAGGTGGAGAATGTAATGTCCCAACCGGTCATTTTAACTTTTAGAACCACGTTCCCTAAAATAAAACTTCCTGTATATGCTTTTAATGATTTATGACTTGCGGAGATGGTTGGTTTGGGATTTGGGAGTGTTTGGGTTGAAATCGGAACACTTGGTTCCTTAATTTGGCTTTAAAAGGCCAAGTTTGACTTCGGTCAACATTTTGAGAAAACGACCCCGGAATAGAATTTTGACTATTCCAACAGCTCTGTATGGTGATTTTGGACTTAGGAGCGTGTTCGGAATTTTATTTGGAAGTTCGTAGTTAAATTAGGTTTGAAATGGCTAAAATAGGCATTTAAGTTTGGAAGTTTGACCGGGGAGTTGACTTTTTGATATCGGGGTCGGAATCCAGTTCTGAAAAATTTCATAGCTCCGTTATGTCATTTATGACTTGTGTGCAAAATTTGAGGTCAATCAGACTTGATTTTATAGGTTTCGGTACCCAATGTAAAAGTTGGAAATCTTAAGTTTCATTAAGCTTGAATTGGAGGATGATTCGTAGTTTTAGCGTTGTTTTGTGTGATTTGAATGTTCAACTAAGTTCGTATGATGTATTGGGACTTGCTGGTATATTTGATTGAGGTCCCGAGGGGCTCAAGTGAGTTTCGGACGACTAACAGATCATTTTTGGCCTTTGGGAGACTGCTGATAGTTTCTAGAATTTTCTTTTGATTTCCTTATACGCGATCGCGTAAGTTGGTCTGCGATCACGTAGAGTAATTTGGGTGGAGGTGGATTTGTTCTACGCGATCGCGTGAATGGGGTTGCGATTGTGTAGGCTTAATTTGGGCAGCTGGAAATTTGTTCTCTGCGATCGTGTAGGTTAGGATAGCTTGTGCATCACAATCACGTGTCGTTGTTTGCGATTGCATAGGGGAAACTGGTGAGGAGTTGGGCCACATGCTAAATGCTTCGGGATTGCGTGAGGAGGCTCGCGATCTCATAGGTTTATGGAGTCAGTGCTTCGCGATCGCGTGGGACTTTATGCGATCGCATAGGGTTATTTTCTGGGCAGTAAAATTTGTGCTACGCGATCGCGTGAGGAAGTTCGCGATCGCGTAGAAGAAATCACTGGGCAGAGAATTTAAGTATTTTCCATTTTTAACGATTTGGAGCTCGGATTTGGACGATTTGGGAGATTTTCAGAGAAAATAATGGGGTAAGTGTTCTTAACTCAATATTGGTTAAATTACCCGAATTCATCACTGTTTTTATCATTTAGTTGGTGAATTAAGTTAGAAAAAGTTTGAAAATCCTCTTGGATAGATTTGAGGATTTGAGGGCCGTATTTTTATCGGAATTAAGTAATTTTAGTATGGGTAGACTCGTGGTTGAGTGGGTGTTCATATTTCATAACTTTTGCCGGATTCCGAGACATGGGCCCTACGGACGAATTTTTAATTAATTTCGAGATTTTTATTGAAAATGTTGTAGTTTCTTATAAAATTGATTCCTATAAATTTTAGTGATTGTATCGAATTATTTTTGGTAAGATTTGAGCCAATCAAAGTTGGATATTTTGGTATGGGTAGACTCGTGGTTGAGTGGGCGTTCATATTTTGTAACTTTCGCCGGATTCCGAGACGTGGACCCTACGGACAAATTTTTAATTAATTTCAGGATTTTTATTGAAAATGTTGTAGTTTCTTATAAAATTGATTCCTATAAATTTTAGTGATTGTATCGAATTATTTTTGATAATATTTGAGCCAATCAAAGTTGGATAAAAGAGGAAAAGGCCTACTAGTAAATTAAATTTGAGCAAGACGAGGTAAGTCTCTTGTCTAATCTTGTGAAGGAAAAATTACCCCATAGGTAACTAAAGTAATAATTGTTTCTAATTATGGGGGCTACGTACGCTCGAGATGACGAGAGTCCGTGCGTAGCTACTATTAATGTATCAATGCTAAAGTTCGGGTAGTTTAGGACTCAAAGCATGAATTACTTGTGTAAATTATATTCTTTGTTTAATTAATATTATTTGATATATATATATATATATTGTGAATTGTTAGATAAAAAAAATATGTATATATGAATATATTGTGAATTCTTAGATAAAAATATTAAAGGATGGAAATCTCATATGTTTGATTTTCTGTTTAAATTAATTAATTGTTAAAAGAAATTATTTTTTCTCCCGAATTTACCTTATAATAAATATACTCTCCTTCCGGAGGTACATAAAAAATGTCCTCCTTTCTTGTGGAGAGGGCCGAACGCCTCGGCAGGATAGATACATCTATGGATTGTGCCGCACGTCCCTCGGCAGTGTACACGACACTCTGGATCGGGCCGTACGACCTCGGCAGAAATCGTGCTTAATAATAATAATTACACGATCCTTTGATAGTTTATTGTAGCTTGTGAAGCTAATTGATAAATTGGAAATCTTTAGAATTTAAGAATTATTATCCCTGCTTGCTAAGGAATTATTGTTATTCCTGTAAAAGAGATTAATAGATAAATTGGAAATTTATTGGAATTGAAGGAATTTAATATATATTGAGAATTGTTGCAAATTGAAGGAATTTAATTATTTCTGCTGGTTAATAAATTATTGTTATATTCTGTTAATCATGCTGATTTAGATATTCTAGTTTTATTTCAATTATTATTATTGACCCATAGTGAGTGTCAAAGTCGGTCATCTCGTCTCTACCACTTCGATATTAGGCTTGATACTTACTGGGTACACGTTGTTTACGTACTCATACTATACTTGCTGCATTTTTTGTGCAGGACCTGAGGCAAGTATTAGTGGGGGACCTATCGTCTTACACCCACGTTATCCAGAGGCATAGTGGTGAGCTACCTTTCTGAGCCGTTCTGCAGCGACCAGTGTCCCTTCTTATATTTACATTCTGTCTATTTTATTTCAAACAGTATTTGGAGTTTTGTATAATCTAATAGATGCCCATACACTTGTGACACCAGGTCTTGGCACACGCTAGTAAAATGTTTGGATTTAAATTTGCTTCTTGGTTGTTTTAATTTACTAATTTCCTGGTAGTAAGAAGAGTTTAATTACTCGGTTAATTTTAAAATAATTGAATATGGGTTTAATTTATTTGTTGGCTTGCCTAGCTGTAGTGTTGGGCGCCATCACGACTTATAGGTAAAATTGGATCGTGACAAGTATTTTCTTATGGAATTAATTACAATAATTGGTATTGACTGAATCGAATTAATTGTGGCTAGATACGAGTCTCTCAGAGACAAATTCTTGGGGCAAAGGCATAACGAAATAAAGAATTACACGGTTTGAGGTAAGTAACTGTTTTATATCTGGTCCTGAGGGTACGAAACCACAGAATTTTGTGTCATGTGATTATTTTGGAGGTGTTGCACATGCTAGGTGACGGGCGTGTGGGTGTGCACTGAGGGGATTGTGACTTGGTCCGTCCCGTGGAACTGTAAAATTGAATAACTTGTTGTTAGCTATGCTCTCTATGTGTTGAAGAAATTTGACTGTAAATCATGTTAGAAATCATGCTTAGGCTATATGATGGTACTACTGGAACCCACAGAGGTCGCGTGCTTGTCGAATTATTTGCTAATTATTGTCTTGTACTCAGTCATGATTTTTCTTGCATATCATACCTCAGTCTTTCTTGATTTTTATTGATACACTATGTTATCTTTATTTGGGCTGATCTTTATGATTTCTGAGAGCCCGAGAGACTAGAGAGGTTGAGGACTAAGTAAGGCCGACGGCCTGTCGGTGAGGTAAGGATACTATGGCACGTGAGTTGTCCGTGCAGGATATTATAGCACGTGAGTTGTCCATGCAGCACGTGAGTTGTCCGTGCGGATTATGGCGCTTGGGCTGTAGGAGCCCCTCCGGAGTCTGTACACCCCCAGTGAGCACGGGTACCCATTGAGTGTAAGTGCTGAGGGCTGGGAGCCCAGTGAGTGATTGTTGTCCTAAGAGACTGTACTTGCTTTTCATTTGTTGTTGCACTTAGTTGCTATTTGTCATTGTTGTGAAATTCGCTGAAAGATTTTATATCCGAATTACATGAACTTGAACTGTATAAATTGATTTGACTTAAACTGCTGAATTTGAAAGCATGTCTATTCTCTGTTGGAATTACTGGAAATGAACTAAAACTGTGTAGCTCGTCACTATCTTCAATTCCTTATTTATTATTATTACTTGCTGAGTTGGTTGTACTCATACTACACCCTGCACTTCGTGTGCAGATCCAGGTGCTTCTGGATATAGCGGGTGTTTATTTTCTCGCACAGTTGAGTTTTCGGAGATTCAGAGGCAGCTGCCGTGTTTCGCAGACCTTGTCTCTCCTTCCCTATCTCCTTATTTACTGTATTTGGTCTTAGACTATTATAAATCATTTTCTTTTGACTTGTATCCATATTAGATGCTCATGTACTCAGTGACACCAGGTTTTGGGGAGTGTTCGTATCATTATTTGTGGGATTTTGTATCGTATTTAAATATTATATTTTTAAACTTAAGAGAAATTATATTTTATTGAGATTATCGGCTTGCCTAGTATCGAGATAGGCGCCATCACGACAGGTTGGGATTTTAGGTCATGACAATGAGAAACTATTAAGCATCAAGGCATACAATAATTATAGTTTAATTATGAACAAACAATGACAAGTAGCAATTAATTAAGGAAATCATGGAGAAAATAGGTAGTTTAATATTTAATATGCTAAATGTCAAATAGCAATAAAGACACATAAATCAAATAAGCATGTAACAATTATTGCAGGAATTCAAGAATTAATATTTGACAAGGAATATGAGTGAAACAATTATTATAACGATTAATTCGTGTCTTAAAACAATTTAAGATGTTTAAATAATTAGGCAACAGTTAATTTGACAAAGTATAGGCACCCGTCACCTTGCCTATACATCGTTACACATGAAATTCACATAGAAAATAATTCAAGGGTTCTATTCTCTCAAGTCAAGGTTAACCACGACACTTACCTCGCTTCGCAACCAAATTCAAGTTTCCAATACACCCCTGCCTCGCGAATTAGTGTCTAAAATCCTCAAATCTAATCATAAACAATCCAATATATTCAATACAAATCGTAGGAATTAATTCCATATGAATTTACTAATTTTTCTGATAAAAATTCAAAATTTATCTCAAAAATATCAGTGGGACCCACATCACGAACCCCGAAAAAACTCACAAAATCCGAACACTCGTTCCGATACGAGTTCAACCATACAAAAATTATCGAATTCCGACACCGGATTGACCTTCAAATCTTAATTTTACATTTTTGGAAGATTTTATAAAAATCTGATTTTTTCCCATAAATTCACGGATTCATGATGTAAATGAGAATGGAATTATGAAATATAATCAATATAGGATAAGGAACACTTACTCCAATGCTTTACCATGAGAATCGCCCAAAAAGCTTCTTACCCAAGCTCAAAATCGAAAATGGTGGAAAATGGGATGAAATCTCATTTCCAGAACTTAAGTACTGTTGCCCAGATTTTTACTCATCGCGATCGCGGGAATTCGTTCGTGATCGCGTAGAACAATTTTTGCCTAGGTCCATTTTACTCTTCGCGATCGCGGATAGCTTCTTGCGATCGCAAAGCATATTTTGGCTTCCCAGATTATTAACTCTACGCGATCGTATAAATGGTCATGCTATCATGGAGAACAATTTCTCAGCCTTACGCGATCGCGTACTGACTTGTGTGACATAGCACAAATGGCATGCGAACGCGGCTTGGCCCTCGCTTTCGCAGTGCACTAAGAGCTAACGTTCTGCGATTGCGTGCCTATCTTTGCGAACGCGAAGGGTAAAACTCACGGCTCACAATTTTCTATTCGCGATCGCGGGAATGGCTTCGCTATCGTGAAACACAACATACCAGATGACAGCTGAAGCTAAAAACCAGATTTTTTTCAAAGTTCAAATGGTCCGTAGGCCATCCGAAACTCACCCGATTCCTCGGGGCTCCAAACCAAACATGCACTCAAGTTCGAAAACCTCATACGAACACGCTTGCACGATCAAAACACCAATTTAACACCTAGAATTACAAATCGGACACCAAATCAAATAAATTTTTTAAGAAAACTTTAAAACTTCTATTTCCACAACCGATCGTCCGAATTACGTCAAATCAACTCCGTTTCTCACCAAATTCGACAGACAAGTCATAAATGACATAACGGACATATAAAAATTTTCAAAACTCAAATCCGACCCCGATATCAATAAAAGTCAATTTGTGATCAAACTTTAAAATCTTTAAGCCTTTAGGCTTCTAGTTTTCGCCAACTGGCGATAATTCAAGCTAGGGACCTCCAAATTAAATTTTGGGCATACTCCCAAGTCCCAAATCACTATCGGACATGCAGGAACTGTTAAAATATTGATCAGAGTCCGTTTGCTCAAAATGTTGACCAAAGTCAACTTAGTTGAGTTTTAAGGCTCTATTTCACATTTTAATCAATTTTTTCATATAAAAACTTTCTGGAAAATTTTACGGACTGCGCACGCAAGTCGAGGAATGATGAATAGTGCTTTTCGAGATCTTAGAACACAAAATTAATTATTAAATTTAAAGATGACCTTTTGGGTCATCACAAATATATACTATTAACCATGGATTCGGTTTGGATATAGTATTTATTGTGGAATAATTATTTATTTAATTTTAATAAAGTTTTAAATAGACCATATATTCATTTGTGTCCTTTACTTATATAGTAGATGATTTAGTGTATAGAGTTTAGCTTATACACGGAAGATTAAATTATCGATTTTTATAAGTATAAAGATCATGTTCACAATCTAATGATGGAATTGGACAAACCATCAAGAATGATTGTAGCACAAAATTAAATATAATATATCTTGATTATGGGAATGGTTTAATTTCGACTTCTTGTGCTAGTACATTTTGTATGTATTAAACAGACCAAGTAGAAATAAATATTTTATACTGACTTAATAAAATAACTTCTCTAGCCACTAAACGTACTTATCCTCTTAATCTTGATATAATTATTATTAGTTGTGTATATTATTTATTGTTTTGATTTATTAAAAGGCGATATTCTTTTGTGGGTCAATATGCCTAGTAAATTGGACAATGGTGATATACATTGGCGAAGTATTATTTAGTTGAAGGAATCCATGTTTTGGTCTAGAGATTGATGATACACCTTTATAAAAGCTTATAAGTTTTATGTGTAAACCCTGCAGGTGGATTTTGTATCCGTCGCATGAAATAAGTTAAGCGAAAGTCTAAAGGAAATAATCAATGAATTAAATTATCAGTAATTTAATTTATTTGATTAGTATCTCAATCTTAACATGGGGAGTAAAATAATGTTTAATGGAAGAATTTCGAAATTGAACCGAGTGCAGTTACGAATTTTTAGTGGAATAATTTGTAATTTATTATGGTAGTATTAATTCGAATATTTTGAATTAAGCCCATAATAGAAAGCCTCGTTAATTAAATAATGTGGTCCCTGCTGTGCCTGAATAATTAGGAATTAAATGAAATTCTATTTCTTGGTGGAAAAGGAAGACCCAACAGGTTTAGGAAAAAGGTTTTAAACCCTAAAACCTATGGCTATATAAAGGGGTCTTATTCCATAAGGAGGCAGTGGTTTTTACTATACGATTTTCCTAGGAGAAACTCGCCCACACGAGTTTCGCTAATTCTGGGCATTATTCGAGTCACATAGCAGAAGATCGTGGAACTGGAGGATGTTCTCGTGGATTAGTTTTTGCTCATGCTTGAAGGTCTTTTCGCGATCGCAGTCACGCTTCAAGAGATAACTATCGATTTTATGTTTGATTATAATATATGATTATGTGTTGTCTATATCTCCAATTGATCTCCCACTTAGACTTTTAACCATGCCAATTATTAGATTATACTATATCTAAATTCATGATTAATAGTATATGCCCTAACAATCTCCCACTTAGACTCATAACCATGCATCTATAACTTTCACAGCTATCCTTTTGCATAACTATTAAATGTCTCTGCCAATAAGCTTTTGCTAAAAGGAACTTGCTAATTTATTTTCAAACCCAATCTTTGTCTAGTAGTTCTTTGTCGTAACCAACTAGTTTGGTATTAAGCTCTTCAGGGATCTTGTTATGAAACTCTCCCAAGAGTACATACCAAACTATGATTTTCCTTACTATTCTCCCACTACAATGAATTACTACTAATATTATCTTCATTACCTTACGGTATTGAAATATTAATGACTTCTTCCTGTAGTGTTCTCTGCTCAACATCACTCCCACTACTTGGAGGTAGTAAATTTATTTTTGTCTATTAACGGTTCTCCCATTACTTAAATGCAATGGAACGTCAATTCCCACATATAGAGTTGTATGTTCTTAAGCGTTTGAATTTTCAGATGATTCATTTGTTATTTTTTTGCTTAGTTTCTGTAAAACTAGTTTATTTCTAGGAACATAGTTTATTAAATAATCCTATTGTAAAGAACTGGTATTTGTGCTAACAATTACCTTCTTTTCTTTAGAAAAATAAAATAAACCTATTTTCGTTCCCATGGATATCCAATAAATGCGCATACATTCGTACTTGATTTCATCTTATCCGTTTTTCCTTTTAGTATATATATTGGATAATTCCATATCCGAACTTTCCGCAGACCGGACTTACATTAAGTCCATAGTTTTATGGGGTCCATGATACTGACTTAGAAGGAACTAAAATCAGAATGTAAATCAGAATGTAATTGCAGTTTTTAAGGCATATCCATAACGAAAATAAAATCAGAATAACTCACCATTAATCTAAACATCTCTATAAGAGTCCTATTTCTTCTCTCTACTATACCACTCTATTATGGAGTATCCGGTGTAGACAATTGAGATATAATCTTCTATTTTGATAAGTAACTAATGAACTTTGTAGAGAAGTGTTATCCACCTACGATCAGATCGTAGCGATTTAATATATTCTCATGGTGCTTCTCCGTATCAAGCCTTAAAATCCTTGAATTATTCAAAGCATCCAGACTTACAGTTCATCAAATAAATATATTCATATTTTGAGTAATCATTTATGAACGTCATAAATATACTCAAAATCACCTTTTGCCTATTTGTTCATTAGACATCACAATCAAAAATGGATTAGTTATAACTTATCACCAGTTCTCTTTCCTTTAGAGCAGAAATGTCTTTTAGTCATATTTTCTTCTAAACATGATCAATAAGTTGGTAGTGCCTCTACTTTCAATGAACCGTAAGGTTCATCATTGACCAACTGAAATTCTATCCAGATAATTATGACTTAGACGCAAGTTCACAGATAAGTTTCACTCAATTTTGAAGAACATTTTCTCTTATAAGGTAGATTAATATTGTTATGTTCAGGAGAGACATTAATTAACAATAACAAGGTCATGCATCCATGTACCACAAGAGATAAAATATTTAACAAGCTCAGTAACACAAGATTTATTCGCAAATAAACCAAATATCCATCTCTTATTTTGCCTAGAAACCGGAATTAAATTCCTTCTAACAAAAGGTACATATATTGTATCCTTTAAATTAATGTCTTATCACTATCAAAGGAAATTTTAATAAGTAATACGACAAATTGTATGAATTCATTGTGGAGTTGAGATATAAAACATTAAATAGATCATAATAAGTAAAAATACTGAATAATAAAATTCAGACTGTATTCAATATATATACATACATGCATCTCGAATAACAAATTTTGATGGGAAAAGACCCCATTATGTAATGACCCAGCCGGTCGTTTTGAGTATTACAGCCCTGTTTCCCCATTTACTGCTCAATTTATGCATTACAGTTATTGTATGAGTTTTTGGGGTAATTGGTTCGGGTCCGAAAGGATTTCGGGGTGAAATGAGACACTTAGTCTCATAATGGAAAGCTTAAAATGGAAAAGTCTACCAAATGTTGATTTATGTGTAAACGACCTCGGATTTGAATTCTGATGTTTCCAGTAGCTTCGTATGGTGAATTTGGATTTAGGAGCGTGTCCGAAAAAAAAATTATTTGGAGGTCCATAGTAGAATTAGGCTAGAAATGGCGAAAGTTGAATTTTTTAAAAGTTTGACCGGGGAGTTGACTTTTTTATATCGGGGTCGGAATCAGATTATGGAAATTGAAATAGCTTCGTTATGTCATTTATGACTTGTGTGCATAATTTGAAGTCATTCTGGATTGATTTGATGTGTTTCGGCGCAAGATATAAAATTTGAAAGTTCAAACTTCATAGATTTTGATTTAAAGTGCGATTCGTCGTTTTGATGTTATTTTATGTAATTTGAGATCTCGAGTAGCTCCGTGTTATGTTATGGGATTTGTCGGTATATTTGGACGGGGTCTCGAGGGCCTCGGGCGTGTTTCGGATTGATTTCGAATCAATTTTCTTCATGTTGTTATTGCTGGTTGCTGCTAGTTCTGGTATGACCACACCTGCGGTTGAATTTGCGTAGGTGCGATGGTCGCAGAAGTGACAGAGAAATCGCAGGAGCGAAGGCCGAAGAAGCGAAAACCAGGGCGCATATGTGTGTGCGCAGAAGCGGCCAATGTGCACAGAAATGCGATCGCAAATGCGGTTTGTGAGCCGTAGAAGTGACCACACTCACAGGTGCGAGCTTCGTCCGCAGAAGCGGAGGTCGCATATGCGGCCCCTTGTGCGCAGATTCGGAATGACTGGACAGAACCCTTTAAGTTCGAGGGTTCAATATTTTCACCCATTTTCGGATTTTGGAGCTCGGTTTGGGCGATTGTGGAGTGGAATTTTTCCACACAACTTGGGATAAGTATTCTTAACTCCCTTGTGATTATATTCTATGAATTAATGTTCGTTTTCGGTGTTAGATTATTGATTTTTCGAGAGAAATAGGAGGAATTTTCTACAATTTCATAAAATGAATTTTTGAGATTTGAACACCTATTCGGAGTTGGATTTGAGTGAAATTAGTATGGTTGAACTTGTAATTGGATGAGTTGTCGCATTTTGTGAGTTTCATCGGATCCCGGAAGGTGGGCCCCACAGACGATGTTTAGAGTGTAATTTCGAATTTTGTGGGAAACCATTAGTATTTTGGTATGAAATTAATTCCTATAATTGTGTGGACTGAATCAAATTTATTGTGGCTAGATTCGAGCCGTTCAAAAGTTGATACGCGCATAATGGAATTTCTGGAGCATTGTTTAGCTTGCTCGATATTAGATTTGTCTTGTTCGAGGTAAGTCACTCTTCTAATATTGGAGCTGAGGGTATGAACCCTGAATTTATGTGTTATGTGTATGGTGTTGAGGTGACGCACATGCTAGGTGAGGGCATGTGGGCGTGCACCGTGTGAGATATGGCTCCGTTATTTCTGTACTACTGTGTAGTTACCTGAACTTATCTGTAATCATAAAATCTCTACGTACTAGAGTTATCGAGCTATAATTCATGTTAGAAGCCATGTTTAGGCTTCATGCTTATCCTGTTGGGACACACCGAGGTCATTTCTGATGTTAAGTTATCTGCTTTCATTGCATTACATACTCAGTCATACGCATTCATATGCATATCATATCTCAGGATATAATACTTTTCATTGCTCAATAAATAATGAATACAAGTATAACCAATTAATCAAGTCCTTCAAATATAATTCTTTCACCTATATATTTTTCAAATAATAATGTTCAGGATATAATACTTTTCAATAAATATATTTCAAATATATTCCCTTCAATAAATATCTTTCAAATATAATTCTTTCATATAAATCTCTATCAAATATAATTCCTTCAAATAAATATCTTTACAATATAATTCTTTCAAATAAATCTCTTTCAAATATAATTCCTTCCAATAAATATCTTCCAAATAAAAGTCACCCTGTGAAACCTCATTTAAAAATTATAAAATACGGGTCTCGGACCACTTTTCATATTTCCACGGCACTTTATGCCCACAATTAAAATATCATATTTCTCCGGCACCTCGTGCCCACTTTTCATATCACATCTGCACGGACAGTTCACGTACCCGTAATAAAATCATCATATTTTTTCCGGCACCTCGTGCCCACATTTCTTATCTGTTGCGGCATGCAACACGATCCTATATAACATTACCTGCCCGGAAATAGCCACAGGCTCACAATTTCAATATAAATCAAGCTATTATCAAGTTTACCGAAACAACAAAGAGAAGTTGCACAAGATATAATGATAAACACACGGAAAATCACAACATCACATAAAAATCACCAACACAATAATCCCACATCTTCACATATCATCCCTGACACTAGCCACCCTTATCTCTCCTATAACAACCCTTATCACTCCTATAATAGCCTCCCTTATCCCTCCGCCCTAACAATATCAATAGCCACCCTTATCGCTCCTATAGCCACCCTTATCACTCCTATAATAGCCTACTTTATAGCTAACCCTAGATAATATCCCAACACATATAACCACAGTGAAATGCCACCTTTATACCCACATAATATCAACAGTGGAATGCCACCCTTATCCGCCGCATAACAGTAACCCAAATCACACAATAATTTACACGGATATTACCACGACAACACAAAACAACAGTTCATATTATAAATTGCCCATAGGACACAACCAATTCCAAAGATACAACAAAATCAATTAATTTCACAGCAAATAGCCCAAGGCTCCACACAACGTATATAAAATCTCGAAAACAACAACAAGGAAGGAAAAATCAACTCAGCATAAGACAACACTTTCTTTAGTCCATGTTTTTATAAATATATTAATACCTCAATTTAAACTTATTTAATTAATTATTTTTATATGAAAAATCAATAAGGAATTAAATTTCAAGAAAATATCAAATCAACAAATACACAAAATTCACATAAAAATCCCAGTGACAATCACACAAAATTATCAAAAAAGAAAGTACAAACCCGACAAACAAGGAATGAGGCATGACAATTTCAAGAATTTACTAAATGGCAACAATTATCCAATTTAATACATAAAAATACCTAAGACTTTAAACCAATAAAATTTGCACATATATCCCCGAGTACGTACTCGTCACCTCGCATACACGACATTCAATCACACAACTTCCACATAAGACTCAATGCCTAAGGGGTAATTTCTCCACTCAAGGTTAGGCTAGATACTTACCTTTTTGAAGTTATGTCGATATTTCAAAATCACCTTCTTGCTTGAATTGACCTCCGAAAAACTCAAATCTATCCAAATTAATTGTATAACTTCATTAAAATTCATCAAAAATAATTCCGGATAATAAAACGTCGACTTAAAATTATATTCTAAAAAGTCAACCAAAGTCAACGCGGGACCCACCTCTCGAAACCCGACGTAATATTCATAAAATCCGAACACCCATTCCGATACGAGCTCAACCATATCGATTTTATTAAATTCCGATAATAATTCGACCTCCAAATCTTAAATTTTTATTTTTGGAAGATTTTACAAAAATCTTGATTTCTTCCGTTTAAATCCAAAATATATGATGAATATAACCATAGAATCATGAAGTATAATCACTTTCGGATATAGAACACTTACCCCAATCCATATGGTGAAAATCACCTCAAATATCGCTTCAATCCGAGCTCCATAGCTCCAAATATATTAAAATTGGTCGAAACCTCGAAATATAGCTACTGCCGAGGTATTTACTATATGCGATCGCACAAAATGCTTCGCGATCGTGAAGCACAATTTTTCTCAGCCCAAAATTTGTCTTTCGCGATCGCGAAGAACAAGTGCCCAGCTCTTCCAGATAGCCTCTAGTATAATGACCATAACATTTCGTACAAAACTCCAAATAATGAATGGTTTGACTTTCTGAAAACTAAACCCCTAGAGCTACAACTTTCATTTTTGTATCATCTCCAAATTCCTTATAGATTGCGAGATATAAGTTTTCAAAGTCGTGTCAGTGCAGTAGAGGTTTGTTCTACGCGATCATGAAATAGCTTCCACGATCGCGATTCACAAGGCCCAAAATTGCTGTTTACTCTTCGCGAACACGACCTAATGTTCCTGATCGCGATGCACACCTCTATGGACAAAAACCAACAATTTAAAATGGCCTAGAAATGGTCCGAAACCACCTCGAAACTCACCCGAGCCCCTCCGGACCTCAACCAAATATACCAACAAGTCCTAGAACATCATACGAACTTAGTCGAAACCTCAAATCACATCAAATAATGCTAAAACCACGAATCACGCCACAATTCAAGCTTAATGAAACTAAGAAATTCCAACTTCTACATCTGATGCCGAAACCTATCGAATCAAGTCTGATTGACCTCAAATTTTGCACACAAGTCATAAATGATATAACAGAGTTGTTCCAATTTCCATAATCGAAATCCGACCTCGTTATCAAAAATTCAACCTTCGATCGAACTCTCCAAAAATTTTCTATTTTCTAACTTTCGCCAAAATGCGTCGAATTGTCCTATAGACTTCCAAATCCAAATCTGGACACACGCCTAAGTCCGAAATCACCAAACGAAGCTACTCACATATTCAAAATTCTATTCCGGAGTCGTTTCCTCAAAAGTCAAACTCCGGTCAACTCTTTTCATTTTAAGCTTCAAAATGAGAATTATTCTTTTAATTAAATTTGGAATCTTCCGAAAACCAAACTCGACCATACACGCGGGTCATAATTGTAACGACCCAGTCGGTCTTTCCGAGATGTCGCCCCGTTTTTCCAATTTCTGATTATTTATGTGTTGTTGAGCTGTGTTGAGTTGTATCGAGTTTTTAGGTTTGGGTTCGGAGTAGTTTTGGAGTGAAATGAGATACTTAGTCTCTTAGTTAGAAAGCTAAATTAGAAAAGTCAATCGGAAGTTGACTTATGAGTAAACGAGTTTGGACTTGGATTTTTATGATTCAGTTAGCTTCGTTGAGTGATTTTAGACTTAGGATGTGTCCAGAATGTAATTTGGAGGTCCGTGGTAGAATTAGGCTTAAATTGGCAAAAGTTAAAAATTTGGCGATTTTGGTTGGCAGTGGAAAATTAGGTATCGAGGTCGGAATAGAATTTCGGAAGTTGGAGTAGGTTCGTAGTGTCATTTATGACGTGTGTGCCAAATTTGAGGTCATTCGGACATGGTTTGATAGGTTTCGGCGTCGTTGGCGAATTTTGGAAGTTTAGAAGTTCTTAGGCTTGAATCCGAGGTTAAATTCGTGTTTTGGTGTCGTTTTGGGCGTTCCGAAGGTTTGACTAAGTTCGGGTAGTGGTATATGACTTGTTTGAATTATTGATTGAGGTCCCGAGAGGCTCGGGATGATTTTGGATGGGTATCGAGGAGTTTGGAAGTTGGAAAATATAGTTAGAGCTGCTGTTCTGGTGTGTCCGCACCTGCGGATTGGGAACCGCGGGTGCGAGCTTCGCAGGTACGGGCTTGAGGCGCAGGTGCGTAGAGGAACCGTAGGTGCAGCTTGGTCTCCGCATCTGCGATGACCTTAGGTGCGGTAAGGTGACCGCAGAAGCGAAGCCTGGCGAGTTAATGAAAATCCGCAGAAGCAAAAATTATCCGCAGATGCGGAAGCGCAGATGCGCATATGGGGTCGCAGGTGTGGAACCCCTAGGCAGAACCTATATATATCACACTTCGCGAATTTTTGCCCTTTTTCCTCCATTGTTGAACGGGTTTTTGAGCTAGGGCAGTGTTTTTCAAGGGAGAATCACGAGACATCAGTGAGGTAAGTCGCTTGGGTTTATTTACACGCGTTTATGATATTTTTTCACTGATTAGCCATAAAATTAGTAGGGGTTTAGGGTGAAATTGAGGGAGTTAGGGTTTGAGTTTTGGAGAGTTTTAAGTGAGAATTTGAGGGACCAAACGGAGTCTGATTTTAACGAATTTTATATGGTTAGACTCAGGTGAGGATGAGGTTTGTTATTCTGCCATTTTTGACAGGTTTTGAGATGTGGGCCCAGGGGCCGGGTTTTGGCCGATTTCGGATTTTTGTCCTATTTATGTATTTTTTATTGTGGAATTCGATTCTTTAGCCTATGTTGATAGTAGTATTCTGATTTTGGTTAGATTCGGAGCTTTTGGAGACCGAGTCCAGAGACGAGGGTATCCCGGAGTAGGATTTTACGCTGTTAAGGTAAGTAACAGTTTTAACTCTAGCTTTGAGGGTATAAACCCAGAGATTTGACATCACGTGATTTTTTGGAAGTGATACCCACGCTAGGTGATGAGCGTGTGGGTGTGCACCGCGAGGGATTGAGACTTGATCTGTCCCGTGAGGCTGTGAGGCCTAATAGCTATTATCTGTGGTTATGTGTTTATTTGTAGTTGAACTTGTTTGCCTTCATGTTAGAGATCATGCTTAGGCTTTATTCATGCTCACATTATTTACACTCAGTCATAGATATGATTGTATATGTTTACCTCAGTCCCTATTATTTTGCTGATATGCTGTGATAATTGACGTGGGCAGTGTTTCCCTTATTTGTTGATGATGGTGAGGCTAGAGAGGTACATGACTGAGTGAGGCCGAGGGCCTATTGTGAGGTATTTGATTGAGGCACATGAGTTATCCGTGCAGCACGTGAGTTGTCCGTGCAGATCCAGGTATTGATACCATAACGCGTGAGTTGTCCACGTAGCACGTGAGTTGACCGTGCGGATCCAGGGATTGATATTATGGCACGTGAGTTGTCCGTGCAACACGTGAGTTGTCCGTGCTTAGCGCTTGGGCTTTGTGAGCCCCTCCGGAGTCTGTACACACCCCCAGTAAGCGCAGGTACCTATTGAGTTTGAGTGTTGAGTGCTGAGTGCGAGTGTCGAGAGCCGAGTGCTGAGTGATGGAGTGACATTGCTGTGAGGATTCATTGCTTTTGTTGTTGCTGTATTTTACCCGTTAATTTCTTTGTAGCATTTATTGAATTGATAGAATTTACCTATTTATTTCTGCTTATTTTAAATTGTGATAAAGAAATAATTGAATTTTTCTACTTAGCTCGTCACTACAACTCAGTTCCTTAGTTATTTTTGTTACTACTGAGTCGGTTGTACTCATACTACACTCTGTACTTTATGTGCAGATCCAGGTGAGTTAGAGCGCGGCGTTCGTTGAGTTCAGGCCGGTTATCATTGGAGTCTGCAAGGTAGCTGCTAGCGTCCGCAGGACCTTGTTACTCCTTTTATCATTTCTTCTTTTGGACTGTATTGACAGTTAGACAGTTTTATTTCTTAGTTCATAGATTGAGACGCTCATGACTTAGTGACACCACGATGTTTGGGACTCATTTCCGTATTTTCTATAATTATATTTAGAGTTGATTTAGTTTATAAAAAATTCAAATGTTGGAAATATTTTATTAAATTATTATAATCGATTTAGTAGTAATATTTTGGGAAATAGGCTTGCCTTGTAACATGATAGGCGCCATCACGACCATGGTTAGATTTTGGGTCGTGACAATAATACATATTAAGAAACTGCTCGAGACCTTAAGTCGCTGAACGGGGCGTTAATTCTTAAAACGACAAGTTGGGTCGTTACATTTCAAAACCTTGCATTCTAGAGGTGCAAAGTTCATACTCTCCATTTCCCCAACACTGAATATTGCCCCCTCCAAAAAAATGTAGTAATAATATTTAATAAAATAAACATAAGATCTAAAATAAAAAACATTTTTTTTCTAGTTATAATCCAACCAAGTAATGCAATTTCATTGCTATTTATTTCTTCAAGTAAACATCATTGAATTAAACACAATATTCATCCGCCAATAAGGAATTCTATATTTGTAATAACAACGAAGACTTGTAATACTTCGTGATTAATGGAGTATTGACCCGAGTTGATCACTACAAATGCATACCCCTTCAACACAAATTGAAAACCCAACTTTACATTTCAGATCACGACGACAGTCTAATGTAGTCTTACACATAATCTTTCCCGTCACCACATCTGAAAATTACAAAACTCATTAGCACCTTAGGAAAAACGTTAGTTATAATAAATTGCTGATATGTGACAAGTAAAAGATGCATAATACTAAAACATTAGGTGCGACGATATATGCTATTAATTATTATCATCAGTTGAAAGAAATGTTTTATAACCTTTTAATTATGTGTCACAAAGTGATTGAATATAAGAAAGATAAAAATAATGAGAGAGATTGCAAGGGAAAGAAGGAGGGACCTTTATTATTGGTGGAATATGTCTTGAGAATTAAACATACGCAATTTCCATCAACACAAGTTGGAATCCCAGAGTCACATGCTATTTGACAATCTTCTCTACACTCACATGTTTCTGTTGTCACCACATCTGAAGATCACAAAACTTGTTGATATCAATGACGACATAAATTTTTGAAGGACCTAGTTACCAACATAAAGGGAAGCCCGTTGCACTAAACTTCCGTTATATGTGGGATCCGAGAAAAAATCGGACCACAAAGATCTATTGTACGCGGCCTAACCTTATATTTTTGCAAGAGACTGTTTCCATGGTTCAACAAGTAAAATGTGCGTCAGGTTAAAACGACCATATATATTACATGCGACTTTACGAGTGATTATACACAAACATTCTAATTTTATTCCCTATAAATATATGGTCTGCAGATTGAAAAGTGCCATTAGGTGCGTCATCAACATAAGCTACTATATCCTAGATATATTATGTTGTTTAAAAGAATTTCGTCGTTTGGAAAAAAAAATCTTTTGTAACGTAACCTTTTAAAATTACATCATCAAAATTTGCTAATGTTATAACTTAATTATGTGTCACTAAGGGTGTTTGGTACGAAGAAAAACATTTTTCAAAAAATATTTTTTAATTTTCTCATGTTTGGTTGGTTTAAATATTTTGGAAAATATTTTCTTTATGAACTCAATTGGAGGAAAATATTTTCCTTATCAAGAGAAGGGAAAACATTTTCCAAAACTCCTTCTCAACCTTCCCACCCTATCCCCCATCCTCACCGACCCACTCCACACCCCACACCCACCCACCTAACCCCACCCTATGCCTACCCACCCCACCTCTCTCTCCAAAAAGGCTTTTTTTTTTTTTCAAATTTTAATTTTTTCTTTCCGTGACTACACTGTCGCCAAAACTTTTCTGTTATTTTAGAACTTTGTGTTTTTTTTGTTTTTTTGTTTTTTCTGTAACAAGATTTACACTACAATGTAAATTGGTTAAAAAGTTAAGTGTTGCCGAGATTCTTTTCTCTGTAACAAGTAAAAAAGAAAAAAAACACATAAGTATAGTGTGACGTTAGTTTATCATAAATGGATTGAAGATTCGCCATCTGTTGGCAATACGTAACCAGTTTCCTTGGTTATCAATCAATTCAAATTTCACAAAGTTTTTTTAAAAAATTTAATTTTCGTAATTTAAAATTTCCTTTTTTTGTAATTATGAAATTTGTGGGTTCGGAAGGTTGTTGGTTCGAAAGTTTATGGCTTCATGTTTATTATATCTAAATTATTTATGAATACTCTTAAAAAATTATTTTCCTTAATTTGCATACCAAACACCGGAAAATGAATAAGATTATTACTTGTTTTTCAAGAAAATATTTTCCGTTATACCAAACACACCCTAAGTGATTGAATATGAGAAAGATAAGAGAGTGAGAGGAACCTGTATGACCGGCAGAATATGTCTTGAGGTCAGCTAAACATACGCACATCCCATCAACACAAGTTGCAAACCCAGATTCACATGATAGGTTACAATCTTCTCTAGTTTGACATGTTTGTTGACATGTTTCTACTGTAACCACATCTGAATATCACAAAACTCGTTAACATGTAGATCATATAATTTTGAAAGGCTTAGATACATAAACTACTGATATGTCACAAGTAAAGGATGCAAGGTGCTTCATGCCAAAACAACCATATATATATTACATGTAACTTTACGAGTGACTGAGATAATGCAAACCCAAAATTGGCGGGTTCAGTGGCTATAAAATTAATTATTATGTATTTATAAAATCTATTTTTTTTTCCACCTCAACATATATGTGAGATCGAAAAGCATTAGGTATGTCCGATTGGATATTTTATTATAGCCTAGATCCACCACGATGGTTGTCTAAGTAAAGGCCATCACCTGAAAGAAACTTTTTATAACTTGTTTATTCAAATTGCAGCTTAAATAAAGTTCACTAAGGTTATAATTTATGCTCGAGTTTTAGGCATATATTAAATGTTAGATTCTCTTGATTTTTTTGTGTATTTAATTTTATATATTTTGACATTTTATAATAAAAATTCTTACTCCGCTACCGATTATATAAATGAACCGGCAGAGAAGGGGAGGGTGAGAGAGAGAGACTGACCGCATAAAATGAGCAAGAAGGAGACTGCAAAAAACAAAGGCATCAAAGTCTTGGCCATCTCGTGTAAAAGAATGTCTTTTCAATTAAACTTTAGAGTGCTTTTTGACCACCACATTATATAATATTTAGTTCATCGAGAACCAGCTAATTTTCTTTCTAAAAAGAAAGTTAATGTAATCCATTCCCAATTAGGAATTTTCTTTTTAAAATTTTAAATCATGAAACTTGGTCAATGGATCAAAGAAATTCTTTGATCAATGGAAGGTAGTCAAAGAAACATGTCTAGCAGTTACAACATTACCATATATATCAAGATTTGATACATCTTGTTAAATGAATCTCCTGTATTGCAATTTATGTTTTGCTTTCATTTCGAGCGAGGGCTGCCCACCTTAATTTTTCAGAAAATTATACTGTGTATTAGATAAAAATTCATGTTTATGTACTATATATATTTGTTGAATTTCCTTAACTTTCTTTGTGTGTTTAATTCTCTATATTCAGAGGCGAAGCTATATTTTAATAAAGGTGGTCAATTGACTACCCTTCATCAAAAATATTATACTGTGTATATATATAAAATATTAAGTTTTCGAGGTATATAACATATATTGAATACTCTTTATCGGAATTTTTTTACTTCTTTCAAATTTAAACACCCTTGAGAAAATTTCTGGTTCGCCGCTGTCTATATTCTACACCCTTTAGTAAAAGGTCTAGCTCCAACACTGTATATAGACATTCTAATTATTAATTGCAAGTATTAAATTGTTTGATTTTGTGTTAACTTCGATTGCGTGGTTAGTATTTACTATTGAGTGTTATCTCTAAGCAAACCCCTTCCTCCCTCTCGCAAATCCTAGAATCTCCAAAGATCAAAAACCTTAACTTCTCTATTCTACGAAACTATTGAATTGAGGTGTAGCTGTGTAACGACTCAGTCGGTCGTTTTGAATATTATAACCCTGTTCTCCCATTTACTGCTCAATTTATGTCTTGTAATTGATTTATGACTTATCGGGTTAGTTGGTTTGGGTCCGGAAGGAATTCAGAATGAAATGAGACACTTAGTCTTATAATTAAAATTTTAAGTTAGAAAAGTGGACCAGATATGGACCTATATGTAAACAACCTCGGATTTGAATTTTGATAATTCCAATAGCTCCGTATGGTGATTTTGGACTTATGAGCATGTCCGAAAAAAAATATTTGGAGGTCCTTAGAAGAAATAGGGTTGAAATGCCAAAATTTGAATTTTTGGGAAGTCTGAACGGGAGTTGACTTTTTGATATCGGGGTCGAAATACGATTCTGAAAACTTTAATAGGTCTGTTATATCATTTATGACTTGTGTGCAAATTTGAGGTCAATAGCTCTATTATATTATAGGTTTCGGCGTTGCTTGCAGAAATGAAAAGTTTCAAAGTTTAATAAGTTTGAATTGGGGCGTAATTCTTGGTTTTAGCGTTGTTTGAGATGATTTGAGGATTCGACTAAGTTCATATGATGTTTTAGGACTTGCTAGTATATTTGGTTGAGGTCCTGAGGACCTCGGATGAGTTTCGGATGGTTAACGGATCAAAGATTGAACTACAACAGCTGCTGCAATTTCCTTATGTTGGAAATTTCTTCTGCCAGAATCAAGCCCAAATAAATCGAGCCCAGATTTGAGGGCCACGATCGAGCCCAGGGTCGAGGGCCACAATCGAAGGCAGGGTCGAGGATAAGGATCGAAGCCACAATCGAACCCAGAGTCGAGGGCCACGATCGAAGGAAGGGTCGAAGACATGATCGAAGGCCAGGGTCGAGGCCCAGGATCGAGGCCCAGGATCGAAGGCCAAGATCGAGGCAGAACCGAGGCAGTGTGGGCAGAATTATAAAGCAGGGACTTCGTCCCATTCGCCATTTTTGACAAATTGGAGCTTGAGAAGAGACGATTTTTGATAGATTTTCAAGGAAAACTTGAGGTAAGTCCCTTGTAATCATTTCTACTCCATAATATTGTATTATCATCGAATGATCCGACTAGATTACATGATTTTGAGGTATAAATTGTAGATTGTAACTTAGAAATTTGGAAATAAGATTTGTAGATTTGAGGGTTGAGTTGAGGTCAGATTTTGGTAAAAATTGGTATGGTTAGACTCATGGTTGAATGGGCTTTCGGATTTTATAATTTTTGTTAGGTTCCGAGACATGGGCCCCACGGGTGATTTTTTAAGGAAAACTTGAGATAAGTCCCTTTTAATCATTTCTACTCCATAATATTGTACTATCATCGAATGATCCGACTAGATTACATGATTTTGAGGTGTAAATCGGAGATTGTAACTTAGAAATTTGGAAATAAGATTTGTAGATTTGAGGGTTGAGTTGAGGTCGGATTTTGATAAAAATTGATATGGTTAGACTCGTGGTTGAATGGGCTTTCGGATTTTATAATTTTTGTTAGGTTCCGAGATGTGGGCCCCACGGGTATTTTTTAGCTAAATTTTGGATTTTTATGAAAAATTAGTATTTTCTTATGAAATTAATTCCAATAAATTTTATTGACGAAAAAGAATTATTTATGACTAGATTCGAGGCATTCGGAAGCCGATTTGTGAGGCAAAGGCATAGCAGAGTAAAGAATTTCACATTTTGAGGTAAGTAACATTGATAAATCTGGTCCCGAGGGTATGAAACCCCGGATTTTGTGTCATATAATTATTTTGGAGGTGACGTACATGCTAGATGACGGCGCGTGTGGGCGTGCACCGAGCGAATTGAGACTTGGTCCGTCCCGTGGAAAACTGTATATTTGAATAATTTATTGTTAGCTATATTCTCTCTATGTGTTGAAGAAATTTGACTACAAATCATGTTAACAATCATGCTTAGGCTATGTGATAGTACTGTTGGGAGCCACAGAGGTCGCGTACTTATTGAATTATTTTCTAATTGCTTCATTATACTCAGTCATGATTTTACTTGTGCATCATACCTCAGTCTTTCTTGATATTTGTTGATTTACTATGTTATTTTTGTTTGGGCTGATCTTTGTGATTTTCGAGAGCCCGAGAGACTAGAGAGGTTGAGGAGTGAGTAAGGTCGAGGGCATGTCGGTAAGGTAAGGATATTATAGCACGTGAGTTGTCCATACAGATTATGGATTTTGGGTTGTAGGATCCCCTACAGAGTCTGTATACCCCCAGTGAGCGCGGGCACCCATTGAGTGTGAGTGCTGAGGGTTGAGAGTCGAGTGATTGAGTTGTTGTGATGAGTTGAGTGACTGTCGCCTGAGAGGCTGTACTTGCTTTGCATTTGATATTACACTTGATTGCTATCTATCGTTGTTTTGAAATCTCTGCAAGATTTTATATCTGGATTACATGAAATTGAACTGTATACAATTTATTTGACTTAAACTGCCGGATTTGGAAGCATGTCTATTCTTTGTTGGAATTACTGAAAATGAACTGTAACTGTGTAGCTCGTCATTATCTTCAGTTCCTTAGTTATTATTGTTACTTACTGAGTTAGTTGTACTCGTACTACACCCTGCACTTTGTGTGCAGATCCAGGTATTTTCGGATATAGCGGGTGCTGATCATTTCGCGCAGTTGACTTTCAGGAGATTTTGAGGTAGCTGTCGTATTCCGCAGACCTTATCTCTCATTCACTATCTCCCTGTTTACTATATTTGGGCTTAAATTATTATAGACCGTATTTTGCAGACTTGTATTCATATTAGATGATCATGTACTCAGTGACACTAGGTTTTGGGGAGTGTTCATGTCAGTATTTGTGAGATTTTGTATTGTATTAAATTATTGGCTTGCCTAGTATCGAGATTATCGGCTTACCTAGTATCGAGATAGGCGCCATCACGACAGGTTGGGATTTTGGGTCGTGACAAGTTGGTATTAGAGCCTAGGTTACATAGGTCTCACGTGTCATGAGCAGGTTTAGTAAAGTCTCGCGGATCGGTACAGAGACGTCTGTACTTATCTTCGAGAGGCTGCAGAACCCTTAGGAAAATTTTACTTTCTTGTATTCTGTCATGCGGATTTGTTGATTCTAGAAACTAAATTTTTGCTATTCTATTCTCTCACAGATGGTGAGGACACGAAATACCGGATCGGACGGTTAGTCACTAGTGCCACCAATTAGAGCCGCGAGAGGCCGGGGCCGTAGTGGAGGCCGGGGTCGAGGTATAGCTCGTACCACAGTTGGACCAGCACCTATAGTACCACCAGTTGCTCCAGCTCAGGAGCAGATTCTGGATATAGCTGAGCCGATAGGATCAGCTCAGGCACCAGCTGTGCCCATTGAGATTCCAGGCCTTTAGGAGACTTTGGCCCAAATATTGGCAGCCTGCGCTGGTCTTGCTCATGTGGTTTCGGCTCAGGCCGCACCTGCTACTTCTCAGGCCGGGGGAGGTACTCAGACCCCTGTTGCCCATACTCCAGATCAGGTAGCACATGAACTTCATATACCGGGAGCACTATCAGCCCAGCCGGTTGCAGCCGCTCTGGCCCCGGTAGTTCCTGTTATGGCAGATGATGAGCAGAGGAGACTTGAGAGATTGAGAGACTTAGACCTCCACCTTTTAGAGATGCTGAGTCAGAGGATGCCCAGGGTTTTCTGGATAAGTGTCAGCAGATGCTTCGGACAACGGGTATTCTACAGACCAGTGGGGTCTCATTCACTACTTTTTAGTTTTCTGGGGATACCATCAGATGGAGGGAGTCTTACGAGAGGTGTAGGCCGGTCGGTGCAGCACTCCTTACCTGGCAGTAGTTCTCCGGTCTATTCCTGGAGAAGTTTGTGCCTCTGTCCCGTAGAGAGGAGCTGCGCAAGTAGTTCGAGTAGCTTCGTCATGGCGATATGTCCGTGACACAGTATGAGATGAGATTTTAAGAATTGGCCCGTCATGATATCTGGTTGATTCCCACAGACAGGGAAAGGATTAGGAGATTCATAGATGGCCTCACTTTTCAGCTGCAATTGCTTATGACTAGAGAGAGAGTGTCTGGTGCTACTTTTGATGAGGTTGTTAACATTGCTCATCAGATTGAGATGGTTCGCAGCTAGGAGCGGGTTGAGAGGGAGGCCAAGAGGCCTCGTGGATAGGGTGGATTCTAGCGGTGTTCCTTCAGGGGGTCAGTTTTACCGCGGTAGGGGCCGTTCTTACAGACACGCTCAGGCGGGTCGTCCAGCTCATCGTGGTGCATCAGCTAGCCACGGTTCTTACAGTGCTCACTCATGCCAGTCTTCATTCAGTGCACTACCAGTGCAGAGTTCTCATTATGCCTCGATCGCTCAGGCTTCTACAGGTAATTCGTCGGCTTATCAGAAGCAGTAGTTCCGTGAGAGGAGGGGTTGTTTCGAGTGCGGAGAATTGGGTCATTTCAAGAGAGATTGTCCTAGGTTGTTGAGTGGGGCTCCACAACAGAGTTCTCGGCCAACGACAGCAGCACAATAGTTACACCACCCGCCCAGCCAGCTCGGGGTGGGGGTCAGGCATCTAGGGGTCACCCAAGAAGGGGAGGCCGGTCAGGTGGCAGTCAGGCCTGATTCTATGCTTTTCCTGCCAGGACAGATGTTGTTGCTTCAGATGCAGTGATCACAGGTATTGTTTCAGTGTGTCACAATGAGGCTTCTATATTATTTGACCCTGGTTCAACTTATTCATATGTATCATCATATTTTGCTCATTATATGGACATGCCATGTGAGTCCTTAGTTTCACCTGTTTGTGTATCTACACATGTAGGCGATATTATTACTGTGGATCGTGTGTATCGATCGTGTGTTGTAACTATTGGGGAACGGGAGACTAGAGTTGATCTCTTATTACTCGATATGGTGGATTTCGATGTAATCCTGGGTATGGATTGGTTGTCTACATGTCATGTTATTCTGGACTGTCATGCAAAAATCGTGACGTTGACGATGCCGGGGTTGCCAAAGGTTGAATGAAGAGGTTCTCTAAATTTTGTTCCTAGCAGGGTAATTTCTTATTTGAAGGCCCAATGTATGGTTGGAAAGGGATGTCTGTCATATTTGGCCTTTGTGAGAGATGTTGATACTGATACTCCTATTATTGATTTAGTACCGGTCGTGCGAGACTTTCCGGATGTATTTCCTGCAGACCTGTCGGGTATGCCACCCGACAGGGATATTGATTTCGGTATTTACTTGGTGCAAGTAATTCAGCCTATTTCTATTCCTCCGTATCGCATTGCACCAGCTGAGTTAAAAGAATTGAAAGAGCGACTTTAGGAACTCCTTGAAAAGGGGTTTATTAAGCCTAGTGTGTCACCTTAGGGTGCACCGGTTCTGTTTGTGAAGAAGAAAGATTGTACTATGTGGATGTGCATTGATTATAGGAAGTTGAACAAAGTTACAATCAAGAATAAATATCCATTGCCGCGTATTGATGACTTATTTGACCAGCTTCAAGGAGCGAGGGTGTTCTCCAAAATTGATTTGAGATCAGGGTATCACCAGTTGAAAATTCAGGATTCAGATATTCTAAAGACGACATTCAGAACTCATTATGGCCACTATGAATTTCTTATGATGTCTTTTGGGCTAACCAATTCCCCAGCAACATTTATGCATTTCATTAATAGTGTATTCCAGTCATATCTTGATTTATTTGTAGTGATATTTATTGATGATATTCTGGTGTACTCACGTAGCTGGGAAGATCATGCATAACACTTGGGTATTGTATTACAAAGGCTGAGAGAGGAGAGACTTTATGAAAAATTTACTAAGTGCGAGTTCTAGCTTAGTTCGGTGGCATTCTTGGGACACACAGTGTACAGTGAAGGAATTAAGGTGGATCTAAAGAAAATAGAGGCAGTTCAGAGTTGGCCCATGCCATCTTCAGTTACTAAGATTCGGAGTTTTCTCGGCTTGGCCAGTTATTATTGTCGTTTTGTGGAGGAATTCTCGTCTATTGTATCGCCTATGACTAAATTGACCTAGAAAGGTGCTCCGTTCAGGTGGTCAGATGAGTGTGAAGAGAGCTTTCAAAAGCTCAAAATAACTTTGACTACAGCTCCAGCATTGGTGTTGCCTACAGGTTTAGAGTCTTATATTGTGTATTGTAACGCGTCTCATATTGGTCTCGGCGCAGTGCTGATGCAAGACGGTAGGGTGTTTGCCTATGCATCCAGACAGTTAAAGGTACATGAGAAAAATTATACAGTCCACGATATTGAATTAGCAGCTATTGTTCATGCTTTGAAAATTTGGCGGCATTACTTATACGGTGTCCAGTGTGAGGTATATACCGATAATCGGAGTCTACAACATTTGTTAAAACATAAGGATCTTAACTTGAGGCAACGAAGGTGGTTAGAGTTTCTTAAGGATTATGATATCACCATTCTCTATCATCCCAGAAAGGCCAATGTGGTGGCCGATGACTTGAGTCATAAGGCGGAGAGTTTGGGTAGCTTAGCATACTTACCAGTAGCAGAGAGGCTTTTAGCCTTGGATGTTCAGTCCTTAGCTAATCAGTTTGTTAGATTGGATGTTTCCGAGCTGAATCGAGTTTTGGCCAGTGTGATAGCTCGGTCTTCTTTATTTGATCGCATCAGAGAGCGCTAGTATGATGATCCACATCTGCTTGTCCTTAAGGACACGGTTCAGCATGGTGATGCCAAGGAAGTCACTATTGGAGATGACAGTGTATTACGGATGCAGGGCAAGCTATGTGTGCCTAATGTAGATGGTTTGCGTGAGCTGATTCTCCAGGAAGCCCACAGTTCGCAGTACTCTATTCATCCAGGCACCGCGAAGATGTATCAGGATTTGAGGCAGCACTATTGGTGGAGGCGAATGAAGAAAGATATAGTTGGGTTTGTAGCTCGGTGTCTAAATTGTCAATAGGTAAAGTATGAACATCAAAGGCCAGGATGATTGCTTCAAAGAATTGAAATTCCAGATTGGAAGTGGGAGCGTATTACCATGGACTTCGTAGTTGGGCTCCCACGGACTTTGAAAAAGTTTGATGCTGTTTTGGTGATAGTAGACCGGTTGACCAAATCTGCGCATTTTATTCCAGTTGGTACTAATTATTCTTCGGAGCGATTGGCTGGTATTTATATTCACGAGATTGCTCGCCTACACGGTGTGTCGATGTCCATTATTTCAGATCAGGGTATGCAGTTTACCTCACAATTTTGGAGGGCAGTGCAACGAGAATTGGGCACACAGGTTCAGTTGAGTACAACATTTCACCCTCAGACGGACGGACAGTCCGAGCGTACTATTCAGATATTGGAGGATATTCTACTCGCTTATATCATTGATTTTGGGGGTTCTTGGGATCAATTTCTACCATTCGCGGAGTCTGCTTACAATAATAGCTACCAGTCAAGCATTCAGATGGCTCCATTTGAAGCTTTATATGGGAGACGGTGTAAGTCTCAAGTGGGTTGGTTTGAGCCGGGTGAGGTTAGACTATTAGGTACTGACTTGGTTCAGGATGCTTTAGAGAAGGTCAAAGTAATTCTGGAACGGCTTCGCACGGCATAGTCTAGACAGAAGAGTTATGTCGACAGGAAGGTTCGTGATGTTGTTCACATGGTTGAGGAGAAGGGTGTGTTGAGGTTCGAGAAGAAAGGCAAGTTGAGCCCTCGGTATATTGGGTCTTTTAAGATACTTAAGAAAATTAGGGAGGTGGCTTATGAACTTGCTTTGCCACCTAGTCTATCAAATGTTCATCCAATATTCCATGCTACGAAAGTATGTCGGGGATCCGTCTCACATTCTGGATTTCAGTACAGTACAACTGGACGGTAATTTGACTTATGATGTAGAGCCGGTTGCTTTTTTAGACCGGCAGGTTCGAAAGCTGAGGTCAAAGAACATAACATTAGTGAAGGTGCAGTGGAGAGGCCAGCCAGTCGGAGAAGCTACTTGGGAGATTGAGCCGGAGATGAGGAATAAATATTCACATTTATTTGAGACTCTAGGTATTATTCTAAACCCGTTCGAAGATGAACGTTTGTTTAAGAGGGGGAGAATGTAACCATCCGACCGATCGTTTTGAATATTATAACCCTTGTTCCCCCATTTACTGCTCAATTTATGTATTGTAATTGATTTATGACTTATCGGGTTAGTTGGTTCGGGTCCGGAAGGAATTCGTAATGAAATGAGACACTTAGTCTCATAATTAAAAATTTAAGTTAGAAAAGTGGACCGGATATGGACCTATGTGTAAACGACCCCGAAATTGAATTTTGATGGTTCCAATAGCTCCATATGATGATTTTGAACTTAGGAGCGTGTCCGAAAAATCTTTTGGAGGTCCGTAGAGGAATTAGGCTTGAAATGTCTAAAGTTGAATTTTTGAAAGTTTAACCGGGGGGGGGATTACTTTTTGATATCGGGGTCGAAATCCGATTCTGAAAAGTTTAATAGGTCTGTTATATTATTTATAACTTGTGTGCAAAATTTGAGGTCAATCGGACGTGATTTGATAGGTTTCAGCGTTGTTTGTAGAAATAAAAAGTTTTAAAGTTCAATAGACTTGAATTGCGTTGCAATTCTTGGTTTTAGCATTGTTTGAGGTGATTTGAGGATTAGACTAAGTTCATATGATGTTTTAGGACTTGTTAGTATATTTGTATGAGATTTCGAGGGCCTCGGGTGAGTTTCGGATGGTTTATGGATCAAAAATTAAATTACAACAACAACTACAATTTCCATATGTTGGAAATTTCTTCTGCCAGAATCGAGCCCAGAAAATCGAACCCAGAATCGAGCCTAAATAAATCGAGCCCAGAGTCGAGGGCCACGATCGAGCCCAGGGTCGAGGATCAGGATCGAAGCCACAATCGAATGCCAGGATAGAGGTCCATAATCGAGGCCGAGGATCAAGGATCTCGATCGAAGGCCAAGATCGAGGCCGAACCGCGCCAGTGTGGGCAGAATTATAAAGCAAGGACTTCGTCCCATTCACCATTTTTGACAAATTGGAGCTTGAGAAGAGGCGATTATTGATAGATATTCAAGGAAAACTTGAGGTAAGTCCCTTGTAATAATTTCTACTCCATAATATTGTGTATCATCGAATGATCGGACTAGATTACATGATTTTGAGGTGTAAATCGGAGATTGGAACTTAGAAATTTGGAAATAAGATTTGTAGATTTGAGGGTTGAGTTGAGGTCGGATTATAGTAAAATTGGTATGGTTAGACTCGTGGTTGAATAGTATTTCGGATTTTGTAATTTTTGTTGGGTTCCGAGATGTGGGCCCCACAGGCGATTTTTTAGATAAATTTCGGATTTTTATGGAAAATTAGTATTTTCTTATGGAATTAATTCTAATAAATTTTATTGACTGAAAAGAATTATTTGTGACTAGATTCGAGGCATTCGGAGGCCGATTTGCGAGGCAAAGGCATAGCAGAGTAAATAATTTCACGTTTTGAGGTAAGTAACAGTTATAAATCTGGTCCCGAGGATATGAAACCCCGGATTTTGTGTCTTATTTTGGAGGTGACGCATATGCTAGGTGACAGGCGTGTGGGCGTGCACCGAGGGAATTGAGACTTGGTCCATCCCGTGGAAAACTATATATTTGAATAATTTATTGTTAGTTATATTCTCTCTATGTGTTGAAGAAATTCGACTGTAAATCATGTTAAAAATCATGCTTAGGCTATGTGATAGTACTGTTGGGAGCCACAGAGGTCGCGTACTTATTGAATTATTTGCTAATTGCTTCATTGAATTCAGTCATGATTTTACTTGTGCATCATACCTCAGTCTTTCTTGATATTTGTTGATTTACTATGTTATTTTTGTTTGGTCTGATCTTTGTGATTTACGAGAGCCCGAGAGACTAGAGAGGTTGAGGATTGAATAAGGCCGAGGGCCTGTCGATGAGGGAAGGATATTTTGGCACATGAGTTGTCCGTGCAGTATATTATTGCAGGTGAGTTGTTTGTGCAGCACGTGAGTTATCCGTGCAGATTATGGTGCTTGGGTTGTAGGAGCTCCTTTGGAGTCTGTACACCCCCAGTGAGCACGGGTACTCATTGAGTGTGAGTGCTGAGGGCTGAGAGTCGAGTGTTTGAGCTATTATGATGAGTTGAGTGACTGTCGCCTGAGGTGTTGTACTTGCTTTGCATTTGTTATTGCTCTTGATTTCTATCTGTCGTTGTTGTGAAATATCTGAATAATTTTATATCCGGATTACATAAAATTGATCTGTATAAAATTTATTTAACTTAAACTGCCGGATTTGGAATCATGTATATTCTTTGCTGGAATTACTGAAAATGAACTATAACTGTGTAGCTCGTCATTATCTTCAGTTCTTTAGTTATTATTGTTACTTGCTGAGTTGGTTGTACTCTTACTACACCCTGTACTTCGTGTGCAGATCCAGGTGTTTTCGGATATAGCTGGTGATGATCATTTCGCGCAGTTTATTTTTGGGAGATTTTGAGTTAGCTGCCGTGTTCCGCAGACCTTGTCTCTCCTTCTCTATCTCCTTGTTTACGATATTTGGGCTTAGACTATTATAAACCATATTTTCCAGACTTATATTCATATTAGATGCTCATGAACTCGGTGACATCAGATTTTGGGGAGTGTTCATGTCAGTAGTTGTGAAATTTTATATTGTATTAAATTATTGTATTTTCAAACTTAAGAGAAATTGTGGTTTATCGAGATTATCGGCTTGCCTAATATCGAGATAGGCGCCATCACGACAGGTTGGAATTTTGGGTCGTGACAAACTGAGTGATTGATAGACTCGTGTTCTTTCCAATAAATGAAATTTATTTATTAGGAGAAGTGTTCGCTTTTATTTATTTACATATTTCTTCTATTTTTTAGATGGGTATAAAAGACAAGACAAGGAAACGTACGCAGAGGTAACAAGTAAGATAATATGAAAGCAAACCTAATTCATAGTGATTCAAATTAGTCGAGCAGCAAAGCGGACACCAAAATCGACTGGAATTTGTTTTTTGTTTTTTGTTTTTTGTTAGAACAATAGGTGTTTGGGAGAGGTAGAAACTTAAAAAAATAATACTATATAACCGCTCTTAAAATAATAATAAAAATAATATTCTTTAATATTTGTGAGCCATGAAATAATGTCAATTCATGTTATATATACACTTCTGGGTAATTCATACCCATATCATTGGCAAAGTCGTAAATGAGTTCCAACGTGTATTGGATGATAAGTTTAAACCGTAATAAAGAGAAGAAAAAGATTATGAAGGACTTCATAGAGAAATTACTGTGATATGGACTTTTTGGTGAATAAATATAATTCAAATTCCTTAAAACGTGGGATGATGGAGTTTTTAAGGGATTTATTAAGTTGGAGTGAGATAATTTAGTTCTTTAAAAGGTGGAATTTATTTAATGGCATATAATGATATTGAAAGTTAAAAAGTAATAAGCTTTTATAAAGTAGGTATACAAGGTAAAATAAAATTTTCGAAGATATGTGAAGTTAACTGGCATTTGGGATACAATATCTAAACTAAAATAAAATATTAGAATATGCTATTTAAACCAATACACCACAATATTCTAATGAAAAATACAATATCCAAATCAAACAACTATAATATTATAATTTGGAATACAATATTCAAACCGAACATACTACAATATTCTAATTTGGAATACAATATTCAAATCAAACATACGATAATATTCTAATTTTTAATATAGTATTCAAATAAAATATACCACAATATTCTAATTTGGAATACAATATTCAAACTAGATATACCAAATTACAATAGTTTAATGAAGAATATATATTTGATTTCAATATTATATACCAAATTAGAATATTATAGTATGTTCGGTTTGAATACTGTATTCCAAATTAGAATATTATTGTATATTTAGTTTGAATTTTGTATTCCAAATTAGAATATTATAGTATATGAATAATGTATTATAAATTTAAATATTATTGTATATTTAGTTTGAATAATATATTCTAAATTATAATAATGTGATATGCTTGGTTTAGATATTATACTTGTCATTAGAATATTGTGATATTTCGATTTGAATTGTATTCCAAATTAGAATATTATATATGTTTAGAATATAAGGGGAAATTTGAAGGTATAGAGTATACGATATCATGAGAAATGAAGTTCTGATGGAAAGTAGGAATATAGTTTAATTAGGAGAGATGTGAATCTCAAAATTCATTGAGTACATGTTTCAATAATTAAGTCTACATTTAAGGAATATTATTCCCTTACTAATAGTGGCTGTTACACGCATAATATTCTCTATCAAGATATGCGATGTAATTTCTTTATGGGTTTGCAGTGTAACTTTCATAGTTAAGTCATAGTGAGTAAAGAGATCTATAGAGGCGTATACAATGTTATTTTCCATTCTTTTGATTACATAGATGAAAGAGAAGAAAAAGATTATGAAGGACTTCATAGATAAATTACTCGGGTTTGGACTTTTTGGTGAATAGGTATAATTTCAATTCCTTAAAACGTCGGATGATGGAGTGTTTTAAGGAATTTATTAAGTTGGGATGAAAAATAATTTAGTTTCTTAAAATGTGAGATTTATTCCAATTCCTTAAAACGTGGGATGATAGAGTGTTTTGAGAGATTTATTAAGTTGGAGTGAGAGATAATTTAGTTTCTTAAAATGTGAGATTTATTTAATAGCATAGAATGATATTAGAAGTTTAAAAAGTAATAAACTTTCATATAGTAGGTATACAAGGTAAAATAAAAATTTCAAAGGTACATGGAGTTAACTGGCATTTACAATGGGCATACCGTGAAGATTTCTTAAAGAAGAATAGAGAGGTAAATTTGAACACCTTTTTTTGAATATTTTGACATGTGAAATCACGAAACTAAATAATTATAATTCAGTTGTATTTTCGGGTATTACAAAATATTTAAATAGATCTTGTTAAATCATAAACTTGTGAAGATGTAAATTGTATAGAGTAAAATCGGTTAGTACTGAATACTCGAATAATAGAGTGACACGTGAAATAGGCGACCCCGAAAGGAATATTGCTAACGAAGACAAATGAATGTTTGACATCCGATGACATTCAATGAAGAATATTCCTCAATATTAAATACACAATCCGTTACAAAGAATTTTGGCATTCATAGCATGCCGTTATATATTCATCAATGGCACCCATAATTGTCATTTAAGAGGGGCTTGATCCTACGACCTTGTTCCCTAAGAATAACTATAAATAGCAACTTCAACATCCATTGTAAGAGGAGAAAATTTCTAACAAACTTATGTTGAACATTATTCTAAACTTATGTTGCACATGATTTTCCTATTGCTGTCTTCGGAAGCTTTACTCCCGGAACCGAGTTGTTTGCTGTCTTATCTCGATTTTAACGATAAGTCTTGAATTTTATTTTATTTTTTTTATCATTTTGGGATCAAATCGATTCGCTTTTCTATAAATCACATTATAAATTTAATTGTACCGTTTTAAGGGTAAACGGTTTGGCGCCCACAGTGAGACTTAGACAGTTGCGTAATTGAGTTGATCCTTGAATCTATTACTAATATGTTTGATTATTTGTTTCTTAGCAAACAATCATAAAAAATGGCAAATAACGATGTAAACATCGCACACAACGTTGAGGCCCAAGAAAATCCGCCTAAACACGAAGATTCGATCAGTAATACCGCAACGAGGGTAATGTAGTCACGCCGGACCATGGCGGGAAATATCCACGACACGTATGTGAGGTAACTCCTCACGACGCTGAAGACGAGCACGTTGTGAAAACGATGAGAATTCTGAGAGAACAACAAAAGTCTATCATAGGCCACCTCTCACGGCAAGACCAGGCCATAACAAAATTGAGGCAAGCGTTGTCGAGGTCTTCCAACAATGCGATTGAAAGAGGTTCAGTTCCTACCGGTGCTCTCGCAAATCAAACAGTGCAAAGGCTTGACAACAACACCCCGAGGAGTGAGTTCGGCTTCGACGGGGCCGGGGGGAATGGCAGCGGATCTGGTAATAATAACAGAATTAATCCCTTTAAAATCGAGCTTATGCAGTTTATGAGGGAAATAATTGCCCAAACGAACCAAATTTCGGGCGCACTATCGGTGTTGAAAGCACCGAACTCGAAGAATTACACCCAACTACCATTCAAACCGAGCGCGACAACGGAGCTAATACCGAAGCGGTTCAAAATGCTAGACGTACCAAAATACGATGGGACTTCGGATCCCCAGGAGCACATCACCACCTACACAACGGCAGTGAAAGCAAATGACTTAGCTACGCACGAGATTGAGTCAGTCCTGCTGAAGAAGTTCGGGGTAACCCTTACAAAGGGGGCCCAGGCATGGTATTCACTTTTACACGAACACTCGATAGATTTCTTTGAAATACTCGCGAATTCTTTCATCAAGGCCCAATGCCGGGGCCAGGATGGTACTGGCCCGTAAGGCCGACATATTCAGAATTGCTCAAGGAGAATCCGAATTGCTGCAAGAGTTCATGACCGGGTTTCAAAAGAAAAGGATGCTGCTACCGGCCGTGCTAGATGAATGGGCAGTTGAGGCATTTACTAAGTTGGCTGAACCCGATGAGCTTTGACGGTTCTCGAAAACTGAGAGAAGGTCTGCTTGATTTCCAGGCAACAAGATGGGCAAATATCCAAAATCACTATGAATCAAAGATAAGAATAGAGGATGGCCAGCTCGGTTTCCCAGCATCAACCAAGGGTAGGGATCGAGAAAAGAACAAGGAGAATTCGAAGGAATCTCGACACAGATCGACGATTATCAAAGGGCCGGGTTTTGCCCTACGAAAGGGCCGAAGGACGTGGCAGAGGTTTCCGGTCAGCGGACAAGTTCGCTACCGATAAGAGAGCTGACCGTGGCTGGAATAACAGATCAATGCATGACAATGATATATCACGCTATCGGGATTCCACCTACCCCATACTGTCTGAGTATAATTTCAATGTCAGCGTGATGGAGCTAGTATCGGCGATGAGGAACATTAAGGAATCACGGTTCCCGAGGCCGATAAGATCCGATACTAGTCAGATGAATCCTAATTTAGGATGTAAGTATCATGGGACTAACGGCCATCGGACTGGGGACTACTGACATCTGTGCGAATATGTGGCGACATTGCTGAAAAACGTCCATCTCAGAGAGTTCTTAAGCGGTCATGCAAAAAATAACTACTACTGCAACCGGGATAATGCAGAGCCCTCAAAGATAGGAGAAGATCCTCCTCCACTAATGATCAACTTGATTTTGGGGAGGGGGGGGGGAGGGAACGATATTAATGGTATAACTTTTTCAGCAGCAAAAAAGATAAAGGTATCGGTGACTCATAGCAAGAGGCTCCGGAAAGTTACCGAGGACGATATCACCTTCACAGAAAAGAATGCCGAGGGACTCCTACTAGCGCACAACGATGCCCTGGTAATTTCTCTTAATGTTTTAGATATTAAAATTAAACGTATTTTGGTTGACCCAAGAAGTTCAACCAATATCATTCAATGGAGAGTTTTAGAGCAAGCCAAGCTAACCGGAAACATCATTCCGATAAAAAAGTTCCTTGCCGGGTTCAACTTAGCAAGTGTGACAACTCGAGGGGAGATCCTGCTTCCCACAAACGCTAAAGGGGTCATGAAGTGTACCTTATTTGAAGTAGTAGACGGTGACATAGGCTACAACATTATTCTTGGCAAACCATGGCTACACGAGATGAAGGATGTGTCGTCAACATATCATCAACTCCTAAAATCCCCAACCCCGGAGGGAATTAAACAGATAAGAGGAGATCAACCGGCGGCAAGGAAGATGAACGCGATATCGATTTCCAGTAGTAAAGGGAAGGAAGATGTGGCATAGCAATTACAATAACCGACGCCCGTTCCTGAATCAAACGAAGTCGACGAAGAGGAGGAGCCGTCGAAATCCTATCAGGTACTAAGATATTCCTAGGTACCCGAAGAAACGAACGCAACTAATCCAGGGCAGAAGAACTCGAACAAGTCACATTGTTTGAGAAGTTCTTACAGAGGAAGTTCCACTTGGGGACAAGGTTAAATCGAATCGTTTGTCTATAAACTACGTCATAAATTCAACTGTACCATTTTACGAGTAAACATAAATGACTGATAATTCAATGTTAAAGTTGCAACCTTGCATTCTAGAGGAACAAATTACATACTCTCAATTTTCCCCACCCTAAACGTTGGCCCCTCCAAAAGAATATAGTAACAATATTCATAAAAAAAACATATAAGATCTAAAATGGAAGATAAATAAGATTTTCTGGTCATGATCCAACCATGTAATGCAATTTCATTGTCATTTATTTTTTCTAAGTAAACATCATCAAATTAAATATAAACCTCATCCGCCAATGAGGCATTCTTTATTTTTAATAACTACGAGAACTCTTGCAAGGTTCATACTTGCCACCAAGACCGCCACCTTAACCTTTATGAATGGTGGAATATGTCTCGAGAGCTAAACATACACAAAACCCATCAACACAAGTTGGAAGCCCAGATTCACATGGCTGACGACAATCTGCTTTATTTTGACAGTCACACTCTTCTGCTTTCACCACATCTGAAAGTTACAAAACTCGTTAGCATCTAGTATAGTCATAATTTTTTGGACGACATAGTTACATATATAACCGACATATAACAACTAAAAGTGTAACAAACCAAATTAAAAGCTGGTGGATTCAGTTGCGGTGTAACTAAGTATACACACATATTCTAATTTCATACCTATACATACATGGTTTGCAAATTGAAAGCATTAGGTGCCATCATCAAAATATGCTAATGTTACAACTTTATTATGTCCATAAGTGACTGAATATGAGAAAGATTAAGAGACAAAGAGATAGGGTGAGCACGAGGGAAGGAAAAAGATACCTTTATGAATGGTGGAATATGTCTCGAGAGCTAAACATACACAAAACCCATCAACACAAGTTGGAAGACCAGATTCACATGTATTATTACAATCTCCTTTGCACTGACATTGTGCTGTCACCACATCTGAAGATCACAAAACTCGTTAGCGTATAGCATAGACATAAAATTTTGGAGGATTTAGGTACATAAATTAAGGACATGTGACAACTAAAAGGTGCTTCTCATGCTAAAACAACCATGTGTGTGTGAGAGAGAGATTGAGTGATTGAAAAAGTTTGAGATTGACCTTGTGAAATGATAAAGAAGGCGACTACCAAAAATAGAGACAACAAAGTCTTTGCCATCTTGTATAGAAGAATGTGTTTTGAGTTTAGAGTATCTTCCACATTATATAATATAACGCCATTCCAAATTAGGAATAGTTTTTAATTTCAAATCTTGAACTTTGGTTAGCGTATCAAAGAAATATTTCCGTCTATGGAGGGTTAGTCAAAGAAAAATGTCTAGTACTTGCAACATTACAATATATATCAAGATTTGATATGATGTATTAGACGAAACAATCTTCTTATGAATCTCCTGCAAGGCAACTTATATTTTGCTTTCATTTTATGTGAGTAATAACAGTTTATCGGGACTCTCCAAAAAAAAAAAAAAAAAACAGTCATATCGTATTCTTCAAAAATAATATAATTTTGGATAATTAGGCATGAATACGATAATATTGTTGGAGAGTCAAGCAAGGAAGGGTTTCTCCACTTGTACAAATAGAGCATAGAGCAAAGAATATAGTCTCTGGGATGATAGTAGATTAAAAACTTATTCTCACATAAATTACGGTAAGAATAAGTATTAATTAATTGAAAATAATAATAAATAGCATTGAGTTTTGACGGAGTTTTCCGTCGATAACATATTTTTATATTTTATTATTACTCCCTCCATTCACTTTTACTTGTCCACTATTGACTTTGTACACTCCTTAAGAAATAATAAATAAAGTGCATAATTTACCATGATACTCACATTAATTGATGTATAGTCTTAATGGATTTGGAAAATGATTTGAAATGAGTAGTTAATGCTAAGGGCAAAACAAAAAATATAAATTATTTTTCTCTTGATATGCGAAAAGTAACAAGTAAAAATAAAAATTTATTTTTAGAATACTTGATAACTGTTGAATTATGGGTCGTGGGTCGCTCCATGTGGATTGACCCGATCCAGTTAGGAGAGATAAGTAAGAGAGGTTAAGAAAAGTTACAACACAATCCAACTAAAGTAAACGTGCAAAATGGAGTGGTGAGTTATCTTCCTTAACCGTTATTACTCTGCCCATTTATGTTAAAGAGAAAACACAAAACTTCTTAAGCGTAGGAATTTTCTCTCTGACTACGTTTTTCTATACGAAAAACACACACAAATTAAGACATTTAATTGGTGAAAAATTAACTTGATTTTCTAGTGATTCAAAGTAAATTTAGGAGCAATTTCTTGGTAGCAATTACAACGATTTTCGCTGCGCAACAAGGTGCACACATTTTATTGTTCTTGCTCCGTAATTTTGTTCAACAATGGCATCAGAGCCGGTTGCGTGTTCTGTTGTTCGAATGCACAATTGAAATAGAATGTGTGTTATTCTGATTACATTGGTTAAAAAGACATTGTCGTTGAAAGTGTTTTTCTTTGATAATTGTAGAATTCCATTTATGGCGTGAAAGCCAATCTGAAATCGAAATGGAATAGAGCAATTCAAAGTTTTTCTTTTTGCTGCTCTCTAAAATCTTGGTTTTCCCAAAATTAATTGCACTGTGTCACGATCCAAATCTCACGTGTCATGATGACGTCTATTGCAATACTAGGCAAACCGACATTTATCATAAACCACACATTTTTAAATTTGAAAACATAATAAATTAAGCTTAAGAGTAAAACTCATAAAATATCTGATATGAAAAATACCGTGACTCATTACACAATCCCACGAAATTTGGGTATCACTGAGTTCATGAGCATCTATACAATAACATAGTCTGAAACACTATCTAGGAGAATAGAACAGTACAAATAGAACTAATTGAATAAGGAGGAGAGTCAAGGACTGCGGATGCCAAAGCAGCTACCTCGAGGATCTTCGAACTGATAAAAAGCTCCAAAGCCAGCAACCACCGTACCCGGAAGTACCTGGATCTGCACATGAAGTGCAGATTGTAGTATGAGTATAACCGACCAATCTACTCAATAAGTAACAAACTTAACCTTTGGACTGAAAGAAGTGACAAGCTTAACAGGTACAATCCAGATATAGAAATAACTGTACAGAAATGTAGACATGATTTCTAGTTCAACGGTTTAACCTCAAAAAAGATAAAATATGTCAAGTATGACTGTAATGAGGAATGATATATCTCCATCTCTACATGTCAGTTATACATGCCAACTGTAATGCAACACCATAATAAAAATCATATGCATACTCTCGGAGCATCAATGCACCTAGTTCTCCCAGTCACTCAATCCTCACAGTTACTCATTCCTCACAACACTCATTTTTTCCAACTCTCGGCACTCACACTCGCACTCAGTAGTGTAACGATCTCACAGATCATTTTGAGCTTTAGTGTTCCATTCGACGGTTTGATATTTTGAGTAGCTTCATATTATGTATTATGACTTGTATGTATGGTTGGTTTCGGTTTTCGAGCGGTTCAGGATTGATTTGGAAGAATGATTCTCATTTTAGAAGATTTAAGTTGAAAGAGTTGTCAAAAGTTTGACTTTTGGGTAAACGAACTGGGAATCAGATTTTATTATTCCACTAGGTTTGTATGATGATTTTGGGCATGTCCACAAAGTTTTGTTTAATTCTGATGAGTTTCGGGTAAGTTTGGGTTGTATGATGATTGATTTTGGTTTCGACGTCGATTTATGCATAAAGGTTACCATATTAAGCAAACGGCCTTTGATTCGTATTTCGACAAAACCATTATATCTGTATCGTAATTTTAGAACCATAACATCTGGAATCATCAAGTTTCGACATCGTATGAAGAATTTATGGTCATTTTACTAAGAATTAGATTGCTAGTTTTTTTTCAGATTAATTATAAAATTGCCACTGAATTCGTATTTAAAAATCTGCACTACTTCTAAATATTGAAACTAATATATCTCCTTCATTAGATGGTCAAATGGAGTGATTCAAAAGCCTAACTTAACTGAAAATTTACGAGGAATCTATTGGAAGAATAAAAAGTGAGTTTCGAGATTGTTTTGGTACAAGAAATGAGCCAGAACAACTAGGCAGAAGCATATAATATCGATGGTTTGTTCATTTGATCATATTTTGAGTTGGGGAGCTCGAATTTGGGCAATTTCAACATATAGATTGGGATAAGTGTTCTATACTTGGTTTTGGATATATTTCATGAATCCATCTTTGTTTTTGACATTTGATTGATGATTTAAAAGTAAACTTTGGGGGATTTTGTCTAAAATTTCATAAAGTAAATTTTTGTGATTTGAACATCGATCGGAGTCGGATTTAAAAACCTTGGAGTTTAATTTCCAACCTTTAGAATGTCTTTCAAGACACAACTCGCATGCTCGTAGCACCATTCCTGATCGCAGTGACTACTCCAAAACCAACCACATACTAGTATTAAACCCATATCGAACCAAACCTCATCCCAAAACCTTCGTACACTGTTGATAATAAAAGAAACACGCAAAATTTCATGACCACTCACCAGATCAACAAGTCACGGAGCTCTCTCGCCCCAACCAGAATCGTAATCGCTTTTTGAGCCGATTTTCAATATTATACTCCCGAATATACTAAAATTAAACCTGATAGTACCCATTCCAGGTCCAATGACCTTATATTACTAAACACAACCGTTCCACAGACATGCCGCACCAATATAACTCAAAGCCATAGCCTGCGCCACCCGTGCACCCATACGCAATAATTCAAATATACCCAGTCATGAAAAACAATGACTCAAAATCGTTGCGGCCTGCGAAGAAAAAAGAAAAGAAGTTAAAAAATAAAAACAAACATGAAGGTGGTACCAAAGAAGTGAGTTAAGGCATACCCGATTCAGATCCTGCTGAACTTCGTGGAAAAGACCCAATGCATCACTAGGGCCGACAGCATCGTCGATACCGGAAAACAAATCACGAAAAGGGTCATCTTCCTCATGAGGCCCGTCTACCTCGAGTGCCCCCAAATCTTGGGCCTCTCGAATCGCCCCTTCGAAAAAGGCGGGGAGAATAGGCGAGTCTCCGATTACTATTTCCCCAAGAGAGTCGCTTGGGGCATTCTCCTTGGTTCGGAAAGCTTCAGGATCGGCCATTTCGGATATACCCACTGGTTGTTGACTTCGGTGGGAGGCATCCTAGACCTTCATTAACTCGGGGACTTTGCCCGAATCCTTCTCCGATACCATCTCAGTTCGAGGCGGAGACACACAAACCACCATCGATCCAGCTGTCTTTGAGGCATCAATGGTTTTCTTCACTCGGGCCACCAGTACGGACCCGTCGTCTTCTTCTTCCTCGTCTTCATCTTCCTCGTCTTCATCCCTTAGACGCTGAACTAATTCTTCGGTCAAAGGGATAGTATTCTTCCTCGGCTTACGAGCTATCCTCGTCATCGGTTTTGGATCTTTGGAAGTAGAGGCCTTTTTTCTCTTATTATCTTTCGCTGATTTTTGAACAAATGCCTCTTCCTCTTCCTCACCAGACGGGGTCCTCAAAACCGCATCTTTGCCCAGGCCTACACACAAGAAAATTAATTAAGTATATGGAAAACATTTCGTTCGAACTATCAAAGATACGAGAAAGAGGCTTACCATGATTCTTTGCCTCCCATCGGCCCTTTGAAAAATCACACCATAAGAGCTCAGCGTATGTAGAGGTCGAAGACAGGTCCCGTACCCAGTTCTTGAGGTCAGGAAATACACTGGGCATCCAAGGAACCGCTACATCACAAAAAGGGATATCAGTGAGAAACAAAAGAAGGGGCAAACCGATAGGAGATAACATCAGAGTTACACTTACGCTTAATGTTCCACTCCTTGGGAAATGGCATCTTCTCGGCCGATATTAGGTCCGAAATCTTTACTCGAACGAACCTGCCCATCCAGCGTTGATCCTTGTCCTCATCTATGCTCGAGAACAGAACCTTGGTAGCCCGGCACTGAAGTTTTATTAAACCGTCTCGAAAGAGGCGGGGGCTGTACAATCGAATGAGGTGGTCGAGGGTGAAAGGAATCCCCTCGATTTTGTTTACAAAGAAACGGATCAAAATAACAATCCACCAAGAAGAAGGATGGAGTTAGCCTAGGGTTATTTGGTATTGACGGCAAACATCAATGATAACAGGGTCGAGAGGACCTAACGTGAAAGGGTAAGTATACACACATAAAAACCTGTTCACATTAGTAGTAACATCTTCTTCGGGAGACTGGATTACAACTTCTTTGTTCTCCCAGTTGTAATCTTTCCTTATCTGTTCGAGATGACTCTCGGTTATCGAACACATATACCTCGATACCGGCTCGCATCGGCCGGGAACCGACGAGCCTTTGTCGAACTTAAAATCGGAGGTAAGAACACACACCCCGGGAACACACTCAGGTCGTGGCTCCACCGGTGTTTTGTCTACGGCATGTTGTGAAGAAGAAGTTTTAACGATTTTTGATGTTTTCACCATTTTGGTTTTGAAAATCGAGAATAGAAGGAGATGACAAAGATGTGGTGTTTAGAAGAAAAGTTTTGCAGTGAAAATCACAGAAGGAAGATTTTGCAGTAACAATCACAGGCTTGCAGATAAACTAAGAAGAAGCGAGAAAGAACTTAGAAAATTTGGAAACTGGAGATGTAAAAGTGATAAATGCTAAAAAGAGAAGCTATTTATAGATTGGGGAATGATGATTCAATATCAGCAGTGGCCGACCACCGTCTGAAACGCATTTAATGTCTTGGTAAACTGAACCGACGGGACAGTTATCACATATGTTATGGTCGGGCTCGATGCAAACGTCAGTGTATATCTGATCGAGCCATTGGAAAATAATATCGTTTCTTGCGACATCCTTCCTGAGAAACGAGGGAACTATATGTATACGGTCAAAACCGATTTTGGTCTTCGTACGATTAGTCAAGATGGAAACATAATGGACCGAAGAGTGTCTTCATAATTTCGGGATAAGATCCGAAGCCGGGTTACCGAGCTTCGAGTTTCAGGGATTGATCAATACCGAGCTTTGAGTTTCAAGGACCGATAAATACCGAGCTCAAATTCATTATCGAACCATGATGCGAAGCAACGTTATCGAGCTTGAGAGCCAAAGACCGGCCAATGCTGAGCCTGAATCAATACCGGGCCCCGAGTCAAAATCGAGCTCGAGTGATAATATGCAATATATATATCTTCCCAAGAAAATCCTCAACCAAATTGATAAAATTCAAAGTGATTTCATTTGGGGAACTACCAACGATAAAAAGAAGGCACACCTCATTAGTTGGGACACAATTACTAAACCAAAAGAAGAGGGAGGTCTAGGAATTAATAAAGCTCATACTAAAAACCTTGCATCCCTATCAAATCTTTCTTGGAGTCTGATAAATAATAATATATCTCCTTGGGCAAATCTTATAGAAGCAAAATACGCATTCCAAAAGTCAGCCAAGATGAACTGCTCCTTCATTTGGAAGGAAATTTTGAAAGGATGGTATATTTGCAATAAAGGAATCCTATGGCATCCTCACCAATCATCCAAATTAAATATCTGGTATGCCAAATGGATCCCAAAAACTCCCCCGCTAAGAGAATTATTACAAGGACCCCTTAGCGGTAACGACCTTAATTTAACTATTGGCGAACTAACTCTCAATGACAAATGGAACCTCTCCAAAATATACTTCAATCTTCCTGATAGCATTATCAATAGAATCCTTGCTATTGATCTCCCTCTACCACGAACAGGAAAAGATAAACCCATATGGGACTTGACCAGTAATGGACAATTCTCAACCAAATCGTCCTATAACCTAATTACTAGCAATAAACAAGAAAATAAGGACTTGGACTTTATGTGGATCTGGAAACTTCATTGTCCTAATAAGATTAAATTCTTTCTATGGCAATGCCTCCACAATAGAACCTCTTGTAGGGCATACCTAGGCCAGATTGGCATAAATATAGATACAACTTGCCCAACGTGCCACAATGGCATCGAGACTATTGAGCACATTTTCATGCATTGCCCTATCGCAATTACTTTTTGGAAGGAATTAGGCAAAAACTTGTTGCGCCCAAACACACTCATACAAGTATACGTGGTCGTCAAGTAATATAGTAATGAGTAGAGTATCATTCCCACGAAGACTTATGATTAACTTTTGACTAACTCAAACTCAAATAACTTATCGATTCAAGCGATTTCTCACAAAATGGATAATTTTCTAATTTACTACCTAAAAACTATCAAGTAATAAAATACTAAAGATCAACCACAACACTTAAATAATTTCGAATAACAATCAATAGGAGATAATATTCAAGGGTCACGGGTTATCTAACGATCATGTTGCATTAATAGCTTAAAATAACTAATTGATTTATCTAGATTGTTGATTGACAGGGTTGATATTACTCATAAGAATCTGTCGGGTTCTTACTCGCCTATTCAAGCTAACTTAATGCCTATATGTGTATGGAATTAAGATTACAAGAATGCATTTACACTTTCTGTATTTCAACCGAGCAAGACAATTAGGTATATTTCTATCCTAATTGCGAATTCGTTCCCCGATGTCCGGGTTCAAGAACTTGCTCTATTTAATTCTATATGAAATCTAGAATTCCCATTTTCGAGTTCAACTCTAGATTCATAGATAGTAATTCACAGTTAGCTACTCAACAAATTGATTAAAAACAGAATTAATTAAACAACCCAATATGATAAAATCAACTTTGTCAAATTAAACTTCAAACATCAACATTTATGTATCGCCCATGACCCTAGAATAATAGGGTTCTTAGCCACTCATGTTCATGCAATCATCAAATAATTCACAAGAGTGCATAAGAACCAATAAAAGAAGGAAAAATAAGAACTCAAGATGAATTCCGTGATTCCCTAACTTTGTCGTGGCTTTTTCTCCCTTCCCAATATGTTAGATGACCTAAAAGAGGCGTTTTTGGCTTATATATTACGTACAAAAGTCGTGGGCCAAAGTTCTCCTATTCCTAATCTGACTCAGCTTTAGGGATTGATGCTGGGGTGGATGCATCGCATCCACCTCGTCCTCTACTTCTCAGCTTCGCATGCTAGGGTGGATGCGTCGCATCCACCCTTTGTTCCTCCATCTCAGCTTTGCCCAGGTACGGACGCTAAGGCGGATGCTATGGGCCGACTTCACTGCTAAAGGTGCACGAAATCTGATTTTTTCTCTAGATTGGATGCGACGCATCCAACCCCTCTTCCTCTAGCTAGAGCACCTTTTCTTCATAATTTTGCAATCCAAACACCCTAAATCATCACACACAACTCAATTAGTCATAAGACCAATAATTAAACCATGTTGGGCATTTTAAAGATCAAATAGCATCAAAAAGCGGTTAAAATATGGGTAAAGTAACATTAACACATATCGAAATATGCCCAACATCAATACCCCACACTTAAACCTTTGTTCGTCCTCGAACAAACCATCACTATATTAGACGAAACAAAATTAAGCTCTTATCATTCAAAGCACACTACACCTATGACCATGGTTATTTGCAATAATTAGGCTCTAGAATATGCATCACATACACTTCCATTTACTTATGTCATTCTTTTAAAAATATTCAAACAAAGACAATATTCTCACAACAATCCTAACCTCAAAAACCGACTCAATGTCACAATGCACTCATGGCTTGAACACCCAACATCATAGAGAAGTCTAATAACGTTACCTATCCCTCGTGAAATCATGTGCCCTCACAACAAGAACAAGAGAGCGAGTTCAATCCACACATTCGAATCTCATGATCAAATATATTTTAATGACTCACATATATCAAAGAAAATCGCTCACTCTTACAAAGAAGTCACATGCATGCAATTGGTACCATAGGCTTGCCCTTAATGTAAATCTCTACTAATGTAAGCTCGCTCGATCTAAAATCAATTAGGACTTTTTCATGGTTGTAATGTGGGCTAAGGGACGGGTAGGATATATTTAAGGAATAGTGACTCACCCTCCTAAGCACTTTAATAAATCACAAAATTACTTTAAGCGTATTTTCTTCAACACCACTTTAATTTCACAAACAATATCACCCCCAAAACAGTCCCTTTTTCTTTAAGCACTACTTTAGTTCATACCCACTAGTAAGAACAAGACAACAATTTATTCATTTCTATTTTTCCTTCTTTTTTTTTTCTTTTTTTTTTATTTCAATTTCCGCTAGTGGTGTAGTATTTTACAAAACAAGTGCATCTTTCTTTCTTTCATTGATTCCACTCAAAAGTCACCCCACACTTAGTCCCTTCTTACTTCTTTTAGCGCTCATCTAACAATTAAAGTGCTTTAAGAGGTAAAAAGATCAAAACAATATCAATTAAGAATAAAAAGGGTATAGGCTTATAATGTGGGTACCAAATAAAAGTCAATAGGCTCAAAATGGTTAACTAGGGATAGATTTTATTTGTGATAAACAATAAGCTCAAAAAGGTCAAAGAAAGCCTAAAATTATTTTTCAAACCGAGCATCACCTCAAATTTTGATTCAACTCACATACCGGGAAAGTTCTAGACACAAGTAAAATACATGGACTACACAAAAACCTCACCACACATGGCACATGACTCACTAAGGACGATCACATTCCAACTCTCAAACAATGTAAGTATTCACGGAGCAACGAGATATTAAGCATTAAGCACAAGGTGAACATAAGTCATGTAAACGAGACATAGGCGCCACAAAACATGCTATCCAATTTTAACAAGTCATCATCAATAATTTCAAATCATACAGAAGATACTACACATGTCAAAGCATAAATATGCTACTATCAAACAAGTCAAGGGCTCCTAGGTTCATCCTTCTTGCTCCTTTTATTCCCTAAATTCCTAATCTACTCTAAAAATAAATAATTACTACCCGGTTCAAAATACATCCCATGGAAAAGAACTGAGGCACAAAGAAAAACCACAGGAGATTATTACTACCTAAAGAAAATTTACTAACTACTCAAGGCTACTACTCTATTTTTGTGCTTTTCTTTAGTTTTCTGTCAATCTCCTAATACTAGCACTAATTTCAAAAATCAAATGAAAATCTTTTTGTATTTTTCTAAGGACCTTAATCCCTTGAGAGAACTGTCCGGGTAGTTCGTCGTCAGGAAAAGTCCTTTATTTTCTACGACTACACACAACAATGATAAGGCTACTTACTACGACTACACATAACAATGAACTGAGAGTTACTCCATATAGATGAATTTAATAACTATTACAGGCCATTAATCCAGTGAATATTACAGCCCTTAACAGTATCAAAATCAACAAAAATTGTAACAGTTAAGTACATTCATCCACAAAAATATGTATAACCCCCCACCCCACACTTAAAATCGTGCTTTGTCCCCAATGCACACAATTAAAGTAAAGTAGGGTGAGAAGAAACTCCCTCAAGTCAAGGTGGAAGGCTCATCCGCAGTTTGTGGAAGAGCATCAGCATCCATGACATTCATCAAGACCCCCTCCGTCCTTGCAATAGCATCCTCACGAATAGGGAGAGCTGTCACAGTCCTATCATCACCAACTGGAGCTGAGTCTGTAGCAGGTGGTACATCGGCCTCAGTAGGCATGGTGTGTGGAGCCTCAGGGACTATAGGAGGAGCAGAAGTGGATGGTCCAGCCATGGACGATGCAAGCAGCTGTGAGATGTCTATATCTGCACGTTGAACCAGAGCACGAAGGAGTAATGATACCTCCCTCATCATCGTGGCCTGCTCAGTCTGGACTCGGCTTAGATCCGCACGAGTCTGACTCAACTCATCTCTGCTGGCACTCAACTCTACACGAGTCGCTATCAACTCAGCCCTGGTCTCTTGCAAATCAGCTTGCATCTGCTCAAACAACTGTTGAATGGTGAGCTTAGAAGACCTTCCCTTGTTCGGCTCTAGTATATGAGTAACATTATATGGTCGTGGAGCTTTAGCCTCAATGTCGTCATTCTCCTTGTCCCATAGTACTCCCATCTCTATCAAGAAGGCCGATAAAGTATTTGCAAAGAACAACCTCCACTTGTAGTTCATCCTGGTGCGCTGCATTTGGTCATGCATGATGGCTCCCAAGTTGAGCGGTATCCCCTCCAATAAAGCATACAATACTAGTGCTCGGTGTCGAGGGACATCAGTTTTGTGTTGGCATGGCATCAGGCGGTTGCATATGAAATTTAGAACCACACGTGCTAACGCACTCATGAATTCCTTAGCCAGAGAATGGTACTCCATACTCCCATGCTTCCAATTTGCATCCTTCATGGTAGGGCATAGGACCGACCTAATGTGTGCATAATCTGGTGCTTTGCATATGGAGTCAAACCTATCTGTTAGTATATGTGGCACCCCTAAGAAATTATTCAAAGCTTCAGCTGAGACATTAATATCCACCCCTCGTACTCTCACAATGCTGCCCCTGGAGTGATGCCAATTGGCGTAAATCTCTTTGATGATAGTGAGGTTGGCCTTGCCGTGGCCCTTCAAGATAGGTCCCCATTGTTGCACCTCTCGAATTGATTTTAGAAACTCTGGGTACTTTTTCTTAAGTGCTCCGATATTGATTGGCTTTTCTGGAATGTACTTCTTTGAACCCAGTATCTTATTATAAGCTCGGAATGCCTTTTCATTAACAAAGTTCTTCTCCCAAGAAGCTCGATCTATTGGTTCACCCTCATCTTCGTCACTTATGTCGACATGTAGAAGCTCATTATCCGAATCAAACTCTGACTCAGATTCTGCAGTAATCTTTTGCTTTCCTTTATCATTCGGGTCACTCTGTTTGGAGGCTTTTCCCTGGTTCGGCACAGGTTCTCTTATCTCAATCCCTTTTCTTGGCGAATTTAATGATGTTGTTGTAATACCCTTCTTCACTGTCCTCCTTACTAATGGTTCCTCCTTTTCTTGCTCGGATTCATTAATTAACTGCCTAGTCTGCAGTTCCTTCTCTTTGTCAGTCCGCTTCCTTTTTTTCTATGGATTTGGAGCACTTGTTGCCTTTCCGGTAGGCTTTTTGGGCGGTTGCTTGTTATTATCTTTGTCTTGTTGCTTGGACTGTTTGCTTGTTGCTGCCATTTCTGAGCCTCAGTACCTGCAATGCAAAGAAATCAACAGTTAGCATATAGAACAGTGAAGTTCAGCTATAAAGCAGTTGCAACATCTTGCACTTCCAATCATTCGCATAGTCATGTCATTCATTACTTCATGAAACTATAGCCCATGGCTTTCAGCAGGGATATGATAACTCTTTTCAAGTTTACAAATAAGTACTTCGCTATATAGATATCATTATGCACAACATGAGGTTTATCTGAGCGACGCTCACTAACCATGTTCAATTACACATAGCAGCTCACTCGACTCCACACTTATTCGCACGACATATCATGATGCATAGAGCTCACACAATTCAAATCGAGTAACACTTTATAATTCAAGACGTCTAGCATGTGCCGGATGTTCAATTTATTTAGACAATCTATCATAGGCTCAAAACATTCCGACAATGCTGTACACAATCAAGACAAACGACCCTACACTTATTCACTAGCATATACCAGTGTTGCTCGGTTACTCAGACTTCACCGGCACCTAAATTTACCTCACGGGAAATTCGTCGAACATGTGATATGCAACAGTTGTGCCTTGTTTCTTCTATCAGTAGGGTAATTCGACTACCCTCCCAAAATTAAAGAGATGAAGGGAATTATAGTTTATCATCTCGTAACCATTACAACTAACAGGAATGACATCTCCAAACCTCAAACTTTTTGAATCACATATGTGACATTTAAATTGGTAAAACTTAACCTAGGGGAATTTGGGGCAGGGGGTCTGTTGCTACCAGTGAGAGAGAGAGAAGAGAGGAGAATGAGGAGAGAAAAGAAAAAGAAAGAATGAGGAAGAAGATACATACCTGTTGCGTTTGGGGTGAGGCAATGGTGGTGCGAGGGAGAAGAGATGTGGTGGTTGCAAGTGAGATGAGAGAGAGGGTCTGGGATGTTTCACTGCTAAGGGATGTTGAGCATATGATGTGTTAAAATATAACACTTACTTGTGCGTGCGAGCTTGGACGCGACGCGTCCCCACTGCTTTCTCTGAAATTGTTTGGACGCGGCTGTGGACGCTATAGGCAGACTTCACTGCCTTGAGCAATTGGTCCATCAAATTTTTATTTTATTTTTTTATGCTGAGGGGGATGCGACGCATCTACCCTGTTTTCCTAAAAAAACTAAAATATAAGAACTAATTCCTAAAAATTGAACTAACTATGAAAACAAAAGAAAAACAGGACTTGAGTGGCCTCCCAAGAAGTGCCTGATTTAACGTCGTGGCACGACGCAACATGTTCTTCACGCCTCCACCAAATCCATCGAGGTCTTGTGACGTGCAATGTCACCACCCCAATAGTGTTTTACTCTATGACCATTTATCAAGAATGTCACATTGGAACTCATATCACGTAATTCCACCACCCCATGAGGTTTCACACTAACCACTTCAAACGGACCCGACCATCGAGATTTAAGCTTTCCGGGAAAAAGCTTTAGTCTCAGATTAAACAAGAGAACTTCTTGACCTGGTTCAAACTCAGGATGTTAGATGTGCTTATCATGCCACCTCTTTATCTTTTCTTTATACAATTTGGCATTTTCATATGCATGCAATCGAAATTCATCAAGCTCGTTGAGTTGTAGCAATCTCTTCTCACCGGCCAAGTCCATCTCCATATTTAGCTTTTTAATTGCCCAATAGGCTTTGTGTTCAAGCTCAACGGGCAAGTGGCACGCCTTCCCATAAACCAACATGTACGGAAAAGTACCTATGGGGGTCTTGTATGCAGTGCGATATGCCTATAATGTATCATCTAGCTTTCCGGCCCAGTCCTTTCTATTCCCACTTACTATTTTCTCCAAAATCTGCTTTACCTCTCTGTTGGAAACTTCTACTTGACCACTCGTTTGGGGATGATAGGAAGTGGAAACCTTATGCTTAACTCCATACTTTGTAAGAACATTATTCAGCAATTTGTTACAAAAGTGAGTTCCCCCGTCGCTTATCAACACTCTTGGAGTCCCAAAACGTGTGAAGATGTGCTTCTTTACAAAGCCTACCACTACCTTTGTGTCATTAGTAGGAAGAGCAACGGCCTCCACCCACTTAGAAACATAGTCGACCGCCACCAAGATGTACCTATGCCCATTAGAATATGGGAACGGTCCCATGAAATCAATCCCCCAAACATCAAAAAGCTCTACTGCCAGAATATTTTGCAAGGGTATCTCGTGCTTCCTTGTGATAGTTCCGGTTCTTTGACATCTGTCACAAGTTTTAACAAAGGCATGTGCATCCTTAAACAATTTTGGCCAATAGAAACCTAATTGTAGCACTTTTTGGGCGGTTCTATCCCCGCCGTGATGACCTCCATGTGGCGAAGCATGACAGTCATGCAGTATAGCATTCATCTCTTCATCAGGAACACACCTTCGCACCAACTGATCTGTGCACTGCCTATATAAGAATCGCTCATCCCACATGCAGAGCCTCACATCATGTAAAAATCTTCTTCTATTGTCAGGTGTCAATTCTAGTGGCGTCACCCCACTTGCAATAAAATTCACATAATCTGCATACTATGGGGGCTTCACCTGAGGTGACTGCTAATAACTGCTCATCAGGAAATATTTTTTTGATTGACCCTCCTTCAGCTACATGGTTCCGACTTTCTAATCTGGACAAGTGATCATCCACTTGATTTTCTGTCCCTTTTCGATCTCGGATCTCTAAGTCAAATTCTTACAAGAGGAGGACCCAACGCATCAGCCTCGGCTTGGCGTCTTTCTTTTCAAACAAGTATCTGATAGCTGAATGATCTGTGTAAACGATGACTTTGGTTCCCACTAGATAGGATCTGAACTTGTCAAATGCCCACACCACTGCAAGCAACTCCTTTTCAGTAACTGTATAATTCATCTGAGCTGGATTCATAGTTTTGCTCGCATAATAAATGGAGTGAAAGATTATATCCCTCATTTGTCCCAAAACAGCTCCGATTGCTATGTGACTTGCATCGCACATCAACTCAAATGATTGCGCCCAATCTGGGCCAATGATAATTGGTGCAGTCACCAACCTTCCCTTCAGCGCCTCAAATGCTCTCAGACAGGCATCATCAAACTTGAAGGGCACATCTTTCTCAAGAAGCCTGCACAAAGGAGAAGAAATTTTCGAAAAATATTTAATGAAACGACGATAAAAACCTGCATGGCCCAAGAAACTACGAATGCCTTTGACGGATGTTGGTGGGGGCAATTTTTCAATCGCCTCCACCTTCGCTTTGTCCACCTGCAAACCACTTTTGGACACCTTGTGCCCCAAAACTATACCTTCACGTACCATGAAATGGCACTTTTCCCTGTTTAGCACCAAGTTCGTCTCTTCACACCTAGCAAGCACTTTATCAAGGTTCATTAAACAATTATCAAAAGAACATCCAAACACAGAAAAATCATCCATGAACACTTCTACAAATCTTTCAACCATGTCAGTAAAAATAGCCATCATACACCTTTGAAAAGTCGCAGGTGCATTACAAAGACCAAAGGGCATTCTTTTGAACGCATGCGTGCCATAGGGACACGTAAATGTCATTTTCTATTGGTCATCTGGGGCTATAACAATCTGATTATACCCCGAATAACCATCTAGGAAACAGTAGTATTCCTGGCCAGCTAACCTATCAAGCATTTGGTCAATAAATGGGGAGGGGAAAGTGGTCTTTCTGGGTGGCATTGTTCAATTTTCTATAATCTATGCAAATTTTCCATCCAGTGACAGTTCTTGTAGGAATTAAGTCATTATTTTCATTAACTACTACAGTCATCCCCCCTTTCTTCGGCACACATTGAATGGGGCTTACCCATTGGCTAACAGAGATTGGAAATACAATACCTGCATCAAGCCACTTAATCACTTCTTTTCTTACCACCTCTTTCATGATTGGATTTAGTCGGCGTTGTTGCTCTACACTTGGCTTGTGTCCGTCCTCCATGAGGATTTTATGCATGCAGAAAGCTGAACTAATGCATTTAATGTCAGACATTGTCCACCTAATTGCTCGCTTGTGCCCACGTAGCACCCTTAATAGCTTTTCTTCCTGCAATTTAGACAAGTGAGAAGAAACAATAACAGGTAAAGTGTCAGAACTACCCAAATAAGCATATTGAAGGTGAGGGGGTAGGGGTTTAAGCTCCAATTTTGGAGCTTCTTCAATTGACGGCTTTGGAGGGGAGACCACTTGGCCTATTTAGGGGCTCAAACGGGTGTATTCCTTGCATGTAAGCACATGATGCATCTAGGATATGCATCATCTCCTCAACCTCATCATCAATCATCAAGCTATCAAACAACATAAATGCTTTTTCTAGAAAGTCGTCTAGATATACACTCGTGTCAAGAAGTTGCTCATCCACCTCCACAATAGATATCATAGAGAGCTCCTCATAGTGGCGGGGAAGTTGGATTGCTTTGTAGACATTAAATACTGCTTCCTCATTGTCCACCCTCATAATTATTTTCCCTTCTCTCACTTTAATTATTGCATCACCAGTAGCCAAGAGAGGTCGTCCCAATATGATTGGAACTTGTTCATTAGCCTCAAAATCTAGAATAATGAAGTCAGCTGGGAAGATAAATTTCCCAATTTGCAGCAGCACATCTTCAATCACTCCTTTAGGGTAGGCTATGGACCTAACAGCTAATTGCAACATCGCAGTGGTTTGTCTTGGAGCTCCCAGACCCAATTGCTTAAACAAGGACAATGGCATCAGATTTATGCTCGCCACCAAATCACAAAGAGCACGACCCACATCAATATTACCGATTCGCACAGGAATGGTAAAGCTGCCAGGATCCTTAAGCTTTTGAGGAAGCTTGTTTTGGACCCTTGAAGTGCACTCCTCAGTAAGTGCAACTGTCTCGAACTCAGTCAATTTCCTCTTGTGAGCCACTATATCTTTTATGTATTTAGCATACTTTGGAATTTCACGAAGTACATCTACCAATGGAATATTTAATTGAACCTGACTCAACATAGAGAGAAATTTGTTGAACATGCGATCGTCATTCTTTTTCTGCAATCTCTGGGGGAAAGGTGGTGGTGTCCTTGCAGCCTCCACTGGCTCTAAACTTGCATCATTTTTCTTTGACTCGTGTATTGCCTTAGGGGTCAACTCCCCCTCAGGTATAGGTTTGTCCTTTCTCTTTTTTGGCACTTCCTCTAGTTCCCTCCCGTTTCTGAGTGTAACTGCATTAACTTGAGGGTTCTTCTCTGTATCACTGGGAAGAGAGCCTGTAGGTCTAGTATTTTGATTTGCTGCTAACTGCCCCATTTGCCTCTCAAGATTTCTGAAATCGATCATGAGCTGTTGATTGTCAAGTAACAACTTTTTTAGCAAGTCATTCGTACTCTCTTCTGTTTGTTGAGGTGGCTTCTGAGGCTGATTGAAATTTCCTTGAGGCCTATACTGATTCTGATTTTGTTGATTTCCGCCCCATGAGAAGTTAGGATGATTCCTCCAATTTGGATTGTAAGTGTTCCCATATTGTGCATGCTGATTCATCGGACCTCTGTTTTGTTGCCCCACATAGTATATAGATTCAGGATTCGTGGGGCACATGTCACTCATATGACTGTCACCACATAGTTCGCAGCAAATAGACATCTGTTGTACATGTTGCATCTGTTGTGTTTGTTGCATTGTCATTCTGTTCATCTGATTTGCCAGCTTTGCAATATCTGCTCTCATGGCTGAGAAGTCATCAAGCTCAATTATCCGGCTGCCTTCTGTTTAATTGCTCTTCTTGCGTCCCCATCTCCTTGCCAATTATGATCATTAGCAGTGAAATTATTTAGCAAGAGTTGTATTTCACTATACGGCCTCGCCATGCAACTACCCCCACAAGCTGAATCAAGATTCATCTTTGATGTCTCATCTAGCCCATCAACAAAAGTGTGACCCAGTACCTCATCAGTCTGACAATGATGCAGGCAGTCTCTGAGTAGCTTCTTGTATCTTTCCCAAGCTTGATGAAGTGTCTCGCCATCCCGTTATTAGAACCAAAGAATTTGGCTCCTCAGCGATTTTGTCTTCTTAGTAGGGAAAAATTTGATTAGGAATTTTCTTGCTAAATCATCCCAAGTGTGGATTGAGTTCGCGGGCTCCTTTTGCAACCATTCCTTAGCTTTCCCCAATAATGAAAGGGGAAATAGTGTCAGCCTGACATAGTCCTTGGAAACGTTCGGATAATTGTAAGTATCCGTAATTTCCAAGAAGTTCTGAATGTGCCTCTGCGGGTCTTCATGAGATAGACCCACATATTGTCCTGTGGACTGAATTAGCTGTACCATGTACTGTTTGAGTTCAAAATGCCCCGTGATATCAGGCTTCACGATAGCCTAAGTCATATTAGCAAGATTGGGCCTTGCGGCTTCAATCACCGGACGCTCCTCATTACCTGCCATCTCTATTGGATGTGGTTGAACTACGATGTCCAACTCTCTTTCTATTCTCGTTCTAGCTTCGACTTCCCTCCTCACTCTATGAAGTGTCCGTTCAATTTCTGGATCAAAAGGAAGGAGGTTGTTTGCACTTCTACTCCTCCGCATTCAAGAGAAGATCATGCGTTAACACAAACAAGGCAAACTAAAAATTAAAACTTGAACAAATAAGTAATAAAAGCTTAACTCAGTCAAGTAGCTAATTTCTAGGTCCCCGGCAACGGCGCCAAAAACTTGTTGCGACCAAATACACTCACGCAAGTATAAGTGGTCGTCAAGTAATATAGTAATGAGTAGAGTATCGTTCCCACGAAGACTTATGATTAACTTTTGACTAACTCAAACTCAAATAACTTATCGATTCAAGCGATTTCTCACAAAATAGATAATTTTCTAATTTACTACCTAAAAACTATCAAGTAATGAAATACTAAAGATCAACCACAACACTTAAATGATTTCGAATAACAATCAATAGGAGATAATATTCTAGGGTCACGGGTTATCTAACGATCATGTTGCATTCTTAGCTTAAAATAACTAATTGATTTATCTGGATTGTTGATTGACAGGGTTGATATTACTCATAAGAATTTGTCGGGTTCTTACTCGCCTATTCAAGCTAACTTAATGCCTATATGTCTATGGAATTAAGATTAACAAGAATGCATTTACACTTCCTATATTTCAACCGAGCAAGACAATTAGGTATATTTCTATCCTAATTGCGAATCTGTTCCCCGATGTCCGGGTTTAAGAACTTGCTCTATTTAATTCTATATGCAATCTAGAATTCTCACTTTCGAGTTCAACTCTAGATTCGTAGATAGTAATTCACTGTTAGCTACTCAGCAAATTGATTAAAAACAGAATTAAATAAACAACCCGATATGATAGAATCAACTTTGTCAAATTAAACTTCAAACATCAACATTCATGTATCGCCCATGACCCTAGAATAATAGGGTTCTTAGCCACTCATATTCATGCAATCATCAAATAATTCACAAGAGTGCATGAGAATCAATAAAAGAAGGAAAAACAAGAACTCAAGATGAATTCTGTGGTTCTCCAGCTTTGTCGTGGCTTTTTCTCCCTTCCCAATATGTTAGATGACCTAAAAGAGGCATTTTTGGCTTATATATTGCGTACAAAAGTCGTGGGCCCAAGTTCTCCTATTCCTAATCCGACTCAGCTTCAGGGATTGATGCTGGGGTGGATGCGTCGCATCCACCTCGTCCTCCACTTCTCAGCTTCGCATGCTAGGGTGGATGCGTCGCATCCACCCTTTGTTCCTCCATCTCAGCTTTGCCCAGGTGCGGATGCTAAGGCGGATGCTATGGGCCGACTTCACTGCTAAAGGTGCACGAAATCTGATTTTTTTCTCTAGATTGGATGCGACGCATCCAACCCCTCTTCCTCTAGCTAGAGCACCTTTTCTTCATATTTTTGCACTCCAAACACCCTAAATCATCACACACAACTCAATTAGTCATAAAACCAATAATTAAACCATGTTGGGCATTTTAAAGATCAAATAGCATCAAAAAGCGGTTAAAACATGGGTAAAGTAACATCAACACATATCGAAATATGCCCAACATCACCACCCCACACTTAAACCTTTGTTCGTCCTCGAACAAACCATCAATATAGTAGACGAAACAAAATTAAGCTCTTATCATTCAAAGCACACTACACATATGACCATGGTTATTTGCTACAATTAGGCTCTAGACTAAGCAGCAACTTAATAATAAAACAAGCCACTGAATTTAAATTACTAGCAAGCAAAGACATCGTTAAGAAGCATAAAATCTCTGTTTCTATCAGTTGGTACAAACCTCCAAAATACTGGTATAAATTAAATGTGGATGGAGCCTTTTTAGAAACTAACATGCAGGCAGGTTTGGGAGGAGTATTCAGGAGTAGCAACGGGACATGGGTGGCAGGATTTCAAAATAATACTCACGCTGCCAACGCTCTACAAGCTGAGACACTTGCCATACAAGAGGGACTGAAGCTAGCCATGGACCTCAACCTATTTCCACTAGAAATTGAATCATACGCAACAGAAGCAGTGAAACTACTACTTTCGGAATCAAACGTTTCTAACCCTATCTTTCTTTATTACAGGTCATTCATTCTCCAAGGGAGGGAAATGCTCATTAGACATAATTTCCGCCAAGGAAATGCTACTGCACACCTGTTAGCAAAGGAAGCAATGAAGCTGCCTATCCTTGACAAAGCTTATCGACTAGCAAGTCCACCTTTTTTTTGTAATGCAACAATTAAGTAAAGACAAGGAAGGATCTGTAGTTTTTGTTAAACAAATTTCGTATGATGCTTGTAATATGCTAGCTAGTTTAGGTAATCAAAGTGTCTTACACGACACTTGTATGGGTGATATGTCATCTGAACCACCTTAGTATTAATGCAATATTATCCTTATTCTCAAAAAAATAAAGAAACGACCAAGAAGACAACCAACAAAAGCACAGTCATCGAAGCCTTGGCCATATTTTGTAGCAAAAGAAAAACTTTATGAATTTTACATGAGTTTTTTACAATGTATACACAACATTATATAATATCTCGTTCATTAAGTACCTACCAAAAAGAATGTTAATATAAAGTTATTACCAGTTAGGAATTGGATTCTCCAAATCTTGAAATTTGGTTGGTGGATCACATAAATTCTTTGTTAAGGTTAGTCAAAGACAGCTCAGTTAATTTTGTCGGTTTGTCAAATTTACAAACCAGATCAAACCAACTTATTTTTTAAAAAAAAAAAGAAAACTATCCAGTTTGGTCGTTCAGAGCAAAAATACTACGGGTATTAACCACTTTATAAAATACTAACAATATTATTCAATTACTCGTAATATGCTACCAATATTAGCGCTAAATCCTTTTTGTAGCTAACACTTCTGTGCTTTTGTGAAGAAGATTCATTAAAGCCATTGAAGAAACTTGGAGCTTGGGTTAAAAATATTAAATTTGTGTAGTTGTAATTTGTTTCAATTGGGTATTATTGAATTATGTTGGTACATTTTAATGAGTTCGAATCTCAATTTTAAAACGACTTGGTGGAGTTTAATTTGTACTCATTGACTTCTGAAACTTTTCCTAGAAAGTCTTTAGTCTTAGAAATAAATATGATAATTCTCGTTAGCCAAATCATAGTAGACTTTAAATATTAATGGCTCATCAATTACAAATAGTATAAAATATTTAGTAAGCTAAGAAATAAAAATAAGGGAGACAAACTTTATATTGTAAATTGCATGGAAGAATATTAGTGTTACAAGCCAAACTTGGAGGGAGATATGTGAAATTATACTTAAATAACATGCAAGTAGTTTTTTGTAAGAGATTAATTCTTAAATGTCCATATTAGAAAAATATTACAAGTACCAGGAAAAATTGTTGGTTGGTAGGCAGAGAGGCGGATCCAGGATTTAAACACTGTGGGCTCAACTTTTAGGGTTTTAGCTTTGAATCTATTATATTTTTAAAGTTATGAATATCTACTATTCGTTGCAATTTTAATGAACTTTTACACATAAATTTGTGTTTCGCGTCAAAAGCAGCGGGTTCAGATGGACCCGGTACCAAAGGGCTGGATTTGCCCCTGCTTGTGCACGTACGACATTGTCAGCACTCATACTTGAAATTGGGATGGCTTTGGTTTTAGGATTCTCTAATTGTAGACAACGCTAAACAACTTGATTTAAAAGGTCAGACTTGCACAAGATTCTAGTATTCAGTATTTAATTGGTAGACGACATTCAAACTTGAATTGGAAAAGCTATTGACTGGTATTAGGATTCTTTAGCACACATAAAGTCAAACAATCGTGTGATTCAAGTTCAATTAGAATTTTATCTCGCACTAGCTTTACTGTATTTCATATGTCTTAGTGTACTGTTCTTTTAGTCTATAATTTTGTATACTTGGTCACTTACTAAGAGAACTGAAAAATAAGTAATTCTTGCTTTGTAAGCGAGAGCCAAATTTTCTTACCTTTCTTTCTTATTATCATATTTGAAGTTCAATGAATATGATTTGAGTTCAAATTCAAATACATGTACTCCTACTAATACATTTGTATTTATACCTAAATAAATTATCAGGGTTACCTTGTTAAATTAAGAAAGCTTACCATGAAACTGCAACATCAATGACTATGCATGTGATTTAGATACAACTTATAAATAAAAGGTGCTATTTACGGAATCATACAAAGCAGATAAAAATCATCTATTGTGGAAAAAAAGCAAAAATTTATCTACCTATCTCAACAACAATTTAAAAGAAGAATACAGTTAATCTAACAAACCCTAATTCTCATCGTAAGTTCTCTAAATATCAAAATATTCAACATAAAGTACATAGAAAAATTTCCCAAAATGAGCAAGAATTCAACTGTTGTATTTGTTAGGATCGGGAACCCGGGTAGTGCGAAATTTAGCCAAACAACGGTATAATGACAATAACAAAGACAATGAAAGTTGATAATAACGACAATTAAAGTAGATAAAAAAGACACAAATTTAACGTGGTTCGATCAAAGTGACCTACGTCCACAAGCGGAGAGGAGCAATTTACTATAACAATAAGAGTACAAAATTAGAGTAAACACTCTAATTAAGTCCAAATACCCTAAGAGAATAACCTCACAAGATCACTCCAAAGAAAGGGTTCACACAAGTGCTTCTCAACACTAACTCTCATACAAAATACTCTTAATAAAGGAAGAAAGGAAGAAACAAGAAATGAAGAAGTCTTGTTGGTGTGTTTAAAATGAACTAATGGCCTTCCCTTTTATAGGCAAAAATGTCTTGACCTCTTAGGTGTAAAAGAAGAGATACAACTTGTGCAAATGATGTCCAACACATAATGCAATATTTTTGGGTCCCAAAGAATATTGCCAACAAAGTCTACACTTTGCAAAGATACTTATGCTTATGTGAGATGGACTCCATTTGACAAAATAATGGCCATATTACAAATCTCCACCTTATTTTGGATGATATAGTAAATTTGCTCCACCTTCTCCGCAAAAGCCCCAATGGGCATATGTCAAAATTGAATGCCATCAAAATTAGACAAATTGTCTGATACCGAAACTGTAGTAGGGCCTATAACAGTGGATCCCAATAAAGTATGCAACGAACTAGATCTGTGTGCTTTAATGATCACACGAGCACCTTGAAAAATTTTCAGAACTCCACCTTCACCAGTGAATTTGCACTCAAGGGATTCTAAAGTGCCCAAAGATATGAGATTTTTCTTCAACTCAGGAACATATCTAATATCGGTGAGAGTTCTCACCACATCATCGTGCATTCTGACCCGAATTGTACCTTTGCCAATAACGTTACAAGTAACATTGTTACCCAATTGGACAACTCCACCTGCAACTGAATCATATGTAAAAAAAACAAGTCCCTTCTAGGACACATATGATATGAACAACCGGAATCTATAATCCACTCATTGTCTAATCTGAAACTAGTTTCAGTTGCTAAAAATATAGTTCCCTCAATCTCATCAGTTGCTACACTAGCTTCGGCGGTGTCAGTATTTTTGTGCTCAGTTTTTCTTTCCTTATGCTTTTCTTTATTTTTCAGTTTATAGCATTCGGAGATAATGTGATCTTTCTTATGACAATAGCGACATTATAAATTATTGTATCTGGATATGGAGTCGGATTTGCCCCTAACAAACAAGCCAACTTCCGCTTGAGTTCCACTAGCTTCCCCAGTAATATCACTATCTATCTGTTCCTTTGATTTTAAGATAGATTTAATATCCTTATAAGAGATATTATCCTTTGCATAAAGCATGGTATCTCTTATATGCTTAAAAGATGGGGGTAGAGAACAAAGCAGTAACACGGCTTGATCCTCATCTTTAATTTCAGCATCTATATTACTCAAATCCATAAGAATGGAATCAAATGTGTTAAGATGAGAAAGAATAGAGGTACCTTAACCCATACAAATTGTATAAAGCTTCTGCTTCATGTAGAGTCTATTTTCTACCGTTCTCTTCATATATAAGGTTTTTAATTTTTCCCACATGCCTTTAGCTGTGGTTTCTACAGAAACTTCACGTAAAACCTCATTTGAGAGATTTAAAATGATACCTGCTTTTGCCTTTTTATCTATGATGGCAAACTCCTCATCCGTCATTTTATCCGGCTTCTTCTCCTTTCCTTGCAACGCCAAGTCTAAGCCATCCTGAATTAGGATAGCTTCCATCTTTAATTGCCACATTCCGAAGTTTGCACTTCGGTCAAATTTCTCAACATAGGTCTTTGTTAGAGTTATTTTGGATATTGAAACCAACCCGATTAGATCCGGCTCTGATACCAATTTGTTAGGATCGGGAATCCGGGTGGTGCGGAATTTAGCCAAACAATGGTATAATGACAATAACAAAGACAATGAAAGTTGATAACAACGACAATTAAAGTAGATAAAGAAGACACAAATTTAACGTGGTTCGGTCAAAGTGACCTACGTCCACAAGCGGAGAGGAGCAATTTACTATAACAATAAGAGTACAAAATTAGAGTAAACACTCTAATTAATTCCAAATACCCTAAGAGAATAACCTCATAAGATCACTCCAAAGAAAGGGTTCACACAAGTGCTTCCCAACACTAACTCTCATACAAAATACTCTTAATAAAGGAAGAAAGGAAGAAACAAGAAATGAAGAAGTCTTGTTGGTGTGTTTAAAATGAACTAATGGCCTTCCCTTTTATAGGCAAAAAAGTCTTGACCTCTTAGGTGTAAAAGAAGAGATACAACTTGTGCAAATGATGTCCAACACACAATGCAATATTTTTGGATCCCAAAGAATATTGCCAACAAAGTCTACACTTTGCAAAGATGCTTATGCTCATGTGAGATGAACTCCATTTGACAAAATAATGATCATATTACAGTATTCCAAAGCAATATAACCACTTTCTGCCTGCAATCACAAGTAAAATATGTTGAGCAATTACGACGATTCTCAAAATTAAATAAACAAAATATGCAAGACGAATAATTCCTTAATAGCTCGTTTATGCTTCATCAGATAATAAACAATTAGACAATTAGTTTTCCTCATATAGAGGACACAGAGTTGTAAGTCGTAACTAAATTAGAATCCATTATAAATAAGGTATGCATCTCCTATGTAGTGGCAGTGATTTTCTAAAATCTGGGCTGATTTTAGAGTTCTATTATAAGCAAAATTTTAAATTTTATAATTTTACCCACTATGGAATGGTCTTTTCTAAAAATAAAATAAAAATTAAACTTTAAAGACTAGTGTAAAACATTCGTGCTTTTATAATATATAGATAGATTTATTGAAGCAATTTAAATTTTTTATTTTACTCATTTTACCCTTAATGAGAAGCTTTATAGTCACAAAAATATTCTAAAATCATGAGAAGCTTTTATAATAATATACATACATGAAGTATTTGTATGATTTTTAATAAAATCATGAATTGATATAAATATTTTAAAATTTTATATCATGGATGACATTTTGATTGTTTTTTAATTTAGAATGACAAAGAACATGAAGATATAATTGTTATTATTTTGTCTCAAATGTTAGTGTGAAGTGTAAGCTGCTTCTAGGAGAATTCCATAAGGCCAGTTCTCTATGCACTTATGTCTGGCTCCGTTTCGGCTTTGGTCAATTGATCAATAATTTTTTGGTCGGTCAATTGATTGATAATTTTTTGGACTAAATTTATTTTCTATTTTTCGTTATTTATTTTCTTTTTCCCAATATTTTTTCGTACAGATTTTATTTCGCGGTTAATTTCCAAACGGTTATAACGGTCGTTTTCGAATTTAAAATTTGCGAACAAGCAGAAATATTTTATGCCGAAATGGTACCTCATGTGAACAGGTACCTTCGCACCTATTCAACCCAGACTATTTGGCTATAAATACAGAGGCTTGACCTCACTTTTTCACCACCGAAAATCTGCATACTCTCCCCTTCTCTTTTGCATTTCTACATTTTTAAAAACAAAATGTAAGCATCAGTATGGTTTACTGTCGTTTGTTGAGTTCAACAAAGTTCTGTAATTTTCGTTACCGGTATTACAGAATAGGTGTTCCCTTCTATCCTGAGAGAAACTAATCCAACAACCTTTGGTAACATCGAGGGGGTTAAATTCCTTAAGGAAACACGATTTTCTGTTGGGCTCAAAATTTTCATTCTTCTGATTCTATTTCTGTTTTGATTCTGCTTTCGTATTTATTTTGCAGAAATTATTTTTCAAACACATATTTTTAACAAATGCCATGCCTAATAACGTAAAGTTAAAAACCTTATGTATTTATAGTACAAGTTTTAAGGTGTTAAAATACTTTTTCCAAAACCTGTTGGTTTTTCCTTTCCACCAAGAAAAGGATTTCTTTATTTCCTATTATTTAGGCACACCAGGTGTGATGACCCAAAAGGTCATCTTAAGTTTTAGAACCCAATTCTACGCTTTTAAGCTTTAAACACCATATTTTATCCCTCCTCAATTTGCGTGCGCAGTCCGGGCATGTTTCCGAAAAGCTTTTATATTAAAAACTGATGAAAATAAGAATTTTGCCTAAAAATTTCATTTGAGTTAACTTCGGTCAACGTTTTGAGTAAACGGACCTGGATTTATATTTTAACGGTCCTGACGGGTCTATATCCTAATTTGGGACTTGGGCGTATGCCAGGAATCGAATTCGGAAGACCTTAGCTCGAGTTATCGAACTTTGTCGAAATTTGAAAGTTAAAGACTTAATGAGTTTGAAATGTTTAACCAATGTTTGACTTTTTAGATATCGGGTCTGAATTTTAGTTCTGGAACCTTGTATAGGTCCAATACCATATTTTCTTGTCAGTGAAATTTGGTGAGAAATGGAGTTGGTTTGACATGATTCGGACGCCCGGTTGTGAAAATAGAAGTTTCAAAGTTTTCTTAAAAATTTCAATTGATTTGGTGCTCAATTCATAGTTCTAGGTGTTATTTTGGCAATTTGATCGCACGAGCAAGTTCGTATGATATTTTTAGACTTGTGTGCACTTTTGGTTTAGAGCCCTAAGGGCTCGGGTGAGTTTCGGATAAGCTACCGAGTGAAATTTGGACTTAGAATATTGCTGGTATTTCCAGTTCTGGTGCAGGCCTCTAATCTCGCATTTGCGAGATCAGGCATCACATTTGCGACCTTAAAGGTTTTCGCATTTGCGAGCTACTCCTCGTATTTGTGAAGAGTAGCTGGGCCACATAGAGTTCGCATTTGCGAAACATTCTTCGCATTTGCGAAGTGAGTCGGGGAAAGGCAGTGATCGCAATTGCGGAAGGTCAGGTTAGCATTTGTGAACTATTCTTCGCATTAGCGAAGAGAGCAGCGGTGTGAGGATCTTCACATTTGCGGGGCTCGTATTTGCGAACCCCATGTCACAAATGCGACACCTGCAACTGATCAAAAATGACTTAGACGGGATTTTTGGTTCATTCTTCAAATTTTCAAACTCAAGAACCCTAGAGGCGATTTTTGAAAGAACTTTTCTTCCCCAAATCATTGGTAAGTGGTTCTAAACTAGTTTCTTTCAATCTTTCACTACTTTTCTTAAGATTTCAACCTAAAATCTAGGGTTTTCATGGTTGAAATTAGGGGGTTTTGGTAGAATTAGGGATTTTTGAAAATAGGGATTTAGACCTCAAATTGAGGCCGGATTCTAAAACAAATTACATAACCGGGCTTGGCGGTGAATGGGTAATCGGTTTTTGGTCCGAATTTTGGGGTTTGGACCAAGCGGGCCCGGGTGTTGACTTTTTTAATAATGACCTAAATTGAATTCTTTACAATAGTGGGTAGTTCCTAAGGCTTAATTTGAATCGTTTGGTTGGTAATTTGCTAGATTCTATTGGTTCAGAGGCTTGTTTGAAAGGAAAAGTCGTGGTTGAGCGTCGTGGTTAAGCTTTAAGTTTGGTCGTTGGAGCTAGGTAAGTGTCGTGGTTAACTTTGACTTGAGGGATTTGGACTTAATTGTCTATTTGCTACATGTTTAGATGTTGGGTACAACGTATATGTTAGGTGACAAGTACTTATGCGTAGTTGTTGGGTTATAGCATGCGGGTGGGACTTATTCTTGTAATTGTTGCTTTCCTTGATCATATTATCCATGCTTAGACTAGTTAATTGTTAAATTGATCGTTCTTATAATGTTTATGAGCTTTGGTGATAATTGATTATGGATTCCGAGTTGAGATTGGTATTGTGGGACCGTCGTTGAAGTAAGGCTTATACTTTTGATCATATCTCCCTCTTTTTACTTGTTCATTATTATGTGGTAAGGGAGAGTGTTAATGCACGAAGTGTGATGTCGTGTCGTATGTGAGTGTTAATGCACGAAGGGTGATGTCGTGCCATATTGTGAGTGTTAATGCACGAAGGGTGATGCCGTGCCATGTTATGAGAGTTAATGCACGAAAGGTGATACCGTGCCATTTTTATTGATTTATATGGTGAGCTTGAGAGTAAAAACACGAAGGGTGATGCCATGAACTTTTCCTTATTGTGTTTAATTGTTTTCGTTGGTTCAAGGCATATTGGTTGTTCTAGTTATCATTATTGTTGTGATTCTCTTATCTGGTATCCCCCTCAGCATGTCCCCCTACCGATATTATTTGTCTAGCTCTTATTTGTTGTTACTTTGTACATATGTTGTTATCTGCACAATTTTATTATGTAGGCGTCTTGTCATAACCTCGTCACTACTTCATCGAGGTTAGGCTCGACACTTACCAGTACATGGGGTCGGTTGTACTGATACTACACTCTGCACTTATTGTGCAGATTTTGGTACCGGCCCTAGCTGATTGTGAGGTTAGCAGTTGGATTGCTTGACAAGAGACCCAAGGTAGATCTGCTGGCATCCGCAGACCCCGGAGTCTCTTCCTAGTCTTATTATTTTACTATTTCTTTTCCTTCAGAACAATGTATTTTCTTACAGACTCTGCTTATAGTAAATCATAGTAGCTCGTGAGTTGTGACTCCATATCCTAAATGTAGCTGATATTATGGGTTTTATGTTATTCCGCAAATCAGTTTTAGCTTTTGTTTAGTTTAATTGTTCTTGTTATTGAAATTTGGTGACTCCATATCCTAAATGTAGTTTTAGTCAATTTCGAAATTCATCCATTAAATTTTATTTAACTCCACATGTTAAGATTCAGATACTAATCAATTAATTTAAATTACTGATGATTTAATTTATTGATTATTTCTTTTAGACTTTCGCTTAACTTATTTTATGTGTCGGATACAAAATTCACCGGTCAGGTTTACCTATGAAAACTTATAAGCTTTCATAAATGTGTATCATCAATCTCTAAACCGAGACATGGATTCCATCAACTAACTATTACTTCACCAATGTACATTATTATTATCCAATTTACCAGGCATATTGACCTACGAAAAGATCTCGCCTTTTAATAAATTAAAACAATAATAATATACACAACTAGTAATAATTATATCAAGATTTAGAGTATAAGTACATTTAATGGCTAGAGAGTTTATTTTATTAAGTCAATATAAAATACTTATCTCTACTTGGTCGGTTCAATACATACAAAATGTACTAGAACAAGAAGTTAGAATTAAACCATTCACATAATCAAGATAAATTATATTAATCTTGTGCTACAATCATCCATGATGGTTTGTCCAATTCCATCATTAGATTGTGAACTCAAACTTTATACTTATAAGAACCGATGATTTAATCTTCCGTGTATAAGATAAACTCTATACACTATATGTGATGACCTGATAGGTCATCTCGTGTTTAAAACTAAATTTTGTGTTCTGAAGCCTTAAATATCTTAATTTAGACTTTTTCGATTTACGTGCGCGGTCCGGGTATTTTTCTGGAAGGCTTATATGTTAAAAACTACTAAAATTAAGAATTTTTACCTTAAAAGTTAAATTGAGTTGACTTCGGTCAACGTTTTGAGTAAACGGACCTAGATCTGTATTTTGACAGTCCCGTTAGGTCCGTATCGTAATTGGGACCTGGGCATATGCCCGAAATCGAATTCCGAGGTCCCTAGCTCGAGATATGAATTTTTGTTGAAAATTGAAAGTCTGAAAATTTAATGGTTTTAAGAGTTTGGTTAATGTTTGGTCTCATTGTTATCGGGTCCGTATTTGGGTTCTGGAGCCCGGTACAGGTCCATTATAATATTTAAGACTTGTTTGTGAAATTTGGTGAGAAACGGAGTTGGTTTGACATGATTCGGACGTCCGGTTGTGAAAATATAAGTTTTAAAGCTTTCTTGAAAATTTCATTCGATTTGGTATTCAATTCGTAGTTCTATGTGTTATTTTGGCGATTTGATCGTGCGAGCAAGTTCGTATGATATTTTAGGATTTGTGTGCATATTTGGTTTGGAGCCCCAAGGGCTCAGGTGAGTTTCGGATAGGCTACGGGGTGTTTTGCACTTAGAAAATCTGGTATTTTGCTGCAACTGGTATTCTGGTGTGTTGTGCTTCGCGATCGCGAAGGGGATCTGGGTTGCGGGAGAAATTTACATTACGCGAACGCGAGACCATGGTCACAAACGCAGAGCATTAGGGGGTTTTCTCTATGCGAACGCGACCCATCACACGCAAACGCGTAGAGTCATTGGAGGTGGGCTGGGAGTTGACTGTTATGCTATGCGAACACGATACAAGTATCGCGAACGCGGAGGCTAGGGGGGATAAGCCTACGCGAACATGTAGAACAACTCACGATCGCATACGTAATTTAGGGGCAGCTCTTCGCGAACACGACAGTATTCACGTGAACGCGATGAACATTGTCGCCCAGCTATTAAGCAGTCCCATTACGGGATTATGGCCATTCTTTCAAATTTTCAAAAGCTAGAAAGCCTAGAGACGATTCTTCCAAGATATTTTCTTCCCCAAATTATTGGTAAGTGATTCTAAGCTACTTTCTTTCAATTACCCATTACATTTCATGAATTTTCAACCTAAAATCTAGGGTTTTCATGGTAGAAATTATGGGTTTGGGTAGAATTAGGGATTTTTGTAAAATTAGAATTTAGACCTCGAATTGAGGTCAGATTCTGAAACAAATTACATAATCGGGCTCGGGGGTGAATGGGAATATGAATTTTGGTCCGAACCTCGAGTTTTGACTAAGCGTACCCGTGTCGATTTTTGACCTTTAGGGGAAAAATTTGGGAAATCTAAATTTATGTATTGTAGTTGATTCCTTTAGCAGTATTTGATGTTATCGAGTTAATTGTGGCTAGATACGAGTGGTTTGGAGGCGAATTCTAGGGGAAAGGCCTCGGTAGAGCTTTGAATTGACCGCGGAGCGAGTTAAGTATCGTGGTTAATCTTGACTTGAGAGATTAGGAATTAATTGTCTATTTGCTACGTGTTTAGATGTTGGGTGCAACGTACAGGTGAGGTGACGAGTACCTATGCATTGTTTTCAGGTAAAGCATGTGGGTGAGACTTGGTTTCTTGTAATTGTTGCTTTCCTTTGATCATGTTATCCATGTTTAGACTAGTATAAACAAGTTAATCGCTCTTATTATGTTTACGGATCTTTTGGTGATAACTGAGTATTGATTTCAAGTTTGAAGTAAGACTTGTTCTTGTTATTTCTATCTCTCTGATGTTTTTCGTTCATTGATTTATGGTAGGGGAGAGTGTTAATGCACAAAGGGTGATGTCGTGCCATATTATGATAGAGTAAAAGCACGAAGGGTGATGTCGTGCCATGTTATGAGAGTTAATGCACGACGGGTGATGTCGTGTCGTTTATATTGATTATCTGGTAAGGTTTAGAGTAAAAGCACGAATGGTGATGCCGTGCATTTTCCTTTACTTTGTTTACTTGTTATTATTGGTTCAAGGTATATTGGTTGATCAAGTTTTCTTTACTGCTGTAATTCTCTGTCTTATAATTCCCTCAGCATGTCCCCCTACCGATATTATCTGTCTATCTTTTACTTGCCGTTATTTGTACATATACTGTTAAATATCACAGGTTTATTATATAGGTGTCTTATCTTAGCCTCGTCACTACTTCGTCGAGGCTAGGCTCGGCACTTACCAGTACATGGGGTCGGTTGTACTAATATTACACTGCACTTCTGTGCAAATTTTGGTATTGGTCCCAGTTGATCGAGAGGCATAGCAGCTCGGACCGGACCATCGAAGACTCAAGGTAGATCTGTCGGCGTTCCCAGATCTTGAAGTCCCCGTCTATCTCTTCTGTTTATTGTTTCTTTCGTTCAAATAGTTGTACTTCTTTCAGACTTTTACTTGTAGTAAATCCAAGAATGTTCGTGAATCTGTGATGCTAGATATGGGTAGTAATAGTAAATGATGAATTTATTATATTATTACGCACTCGCTGTATTTCACTTTAGTTTATTTACTGCTAATTGTTGAATTGAATGAGGTTTGGCTTAATAATTTTCTAACATTGGCTTGCCTAGCAAGTAGAATGTTAGGCATCATCACGGTCCCGACGGTGGAAATTTCGTGTCGTGACAAGTATGTATCAGAGCACTAGGTTGCCTAGGTCTCACAATTCATGAGAAGGCTTAGTAGAGTTTGGAGGATTGGTACGAAGACGTCTGTACTTATCTTCCAGAGGCTATAGAGTTTAGGAACAATTTCACTTCTATTTTTCTCTGTCGTGCGATTTTTGTTCTCTCATTACTAATCGAACTCTTCTACTCTTGTTCTCTCGTAGATGGTGAGAACATGTACCGCATCCTCAGCTGAGCAGCAGCCAGAGCCCCCAGTGGCAGCTCCTACGAAGGGTAGAGGCCGAGGCAGGGACAGGGCCCAGACTAGAGATCGAGTAGCAGCACCAGCGGCGTAGCCTCAAGTAGAGTTTGATGAAGAGGTTCCAGCCCATACCGTTCCAGCAGGACCAACTCAAGTCCCAGAGGGGTTCATCGCCACCCCGTTACTTCAGGATGCTTTGGTTCGTTTGGTGGGCCTTATGGAGAGTGTAGCCCAGAATGGCACATTCCCTATGGCACCAGCCGTCTCTCAGGCTAGGGGAGGAGCACAGTGTCTCGCTGCTCACACTTCGGAGCAGATGGCTCACCAGTTTCAGATTCTAGCAGCTCAGCCCGTTGGGGTATTTCAACTGGGTGTTGTAGCATAGGCCGGTGATGGATCAGCTATGTCTTCTGAGGCTTTATGGAGATTGGACAGGTTTACTAAGCTTTTCCCAGTTTACTTCAGTGGTGCATCTTCAGAGGACCCCCAGGACTATCTTGACAGTTGTCATGAGGTGTTACGGAACATGGGGATAGTGGAGACCAATGGGGTCGATTTTGCTGCATTCCATTTGTCGGGTTCCGCCAAGAAATGGTGGAGGGATTATGTGTTGACCAAACCTGCTGGGTCGCCTGCTCTAATTTGGGACCAGTCTCTCAGCTATTTCTTGAGAAGTTCCTTTCTATCACTCAGAGAGAGGACTATTAGAGGCAGTTCAAGCGTCTTCAGTAGGGCTCTATGTCTCTCACTCAGTACAAGACACGATTTGTGGATTTGGCCCGTCAAGCTATTCTTCTGCTTCCTACCGAGATAGAGGGTAAGGAGGTTTATTGAGGGACTTTATCAGCCTATCAAGTTGCAGATGGTCAAGGAGACTGGGAGTGAGATTTTTTCAGACGACTGCCAATGTTGCCAGACGAGTCGAGATGGTACTAGCTTAGGGGAGTGGTCAGGGATCTGACAAGAGACCTCGGCATTCTGGTGGATTCAGTGGTGCCTCATCTGGAGGCAGGGGTACTTTTAGTAGAGGCCATCCTCCTAGGCCATTTCATTCAGCACTCCAGGCTTCTCACGGTGCTTCAGGTGGTCGTATCCCTCATAAACATTATTCTGATCAGCTAGCCTATAGTGCACCACCAGCTCCTATTAGTGCACCTCTACTCCCGAGTTTTCAAGGTGGTTACTTAGGTCGACAAGGTTAGTTTCAGGGTCAGCAGTCACAGCAGCCGTGGTCCTGTTATACTTGTGGTGATTCGAGGCACATTACTAGATTTTTCTGAGCATCGAGCAGTTCTCAGCATGAGGGTTCTCGTGCCATGGTCCCGAAACTAGGTGTTTTACTGCCTGCTCAGTCAGCTAGAGGTAGGGGTCAGACAACTAGAGGTGTAGGTCGGGGCATTAGAGGTGGAGGTCAGGCCGCTAGAGGTAGAGGCCATCCAGACAGGGCCCGTCCTCGATATGTAATTCAAAGTGGTGGGGCCTATCCCGGTGTTATGTTTTTCTAGCTAGGCCTGAGGCTGAGTCATCTGATGTGGTTATCATAGGTACGGTTTCAATTTGCAGTAGAGATGCCTCAGTTCTATTTGATCCGGGTTCTACTTATTCCTATGTGTCATCCTATTTTGCTTCATACTTGGTTGTACCTCGTGATTCTTTGAGTGCCACTGTGTATGTGTCCACCCATGTGGGAGATGCTATCGTTATAGATCGCGTTTAACGTTTGTGTGTGTTTACCATTGGGAATCTTGAGACTCATGTAGATCTCATATTTCTCGATATGGTCAATTTTGATATCATTTTGAGTATTGATTGGCTGGCAACTTATCATGCTATATTGGATTGTCACGTCAAGATGGTGACCTTATCCTTGCTGGAGTCGCCTCAATTAGAGTGGAGAGGGACTCCTGGACATTTTACCAGCAGGGTTATCTCGTATGTGAAGGCTCGTCATATGGTCGAGAAGGGGTGTCTAGCTTACTTGGCTTATGTCTGCGATTCTAGTGCGGAGGTTCCTTCCATAGATTCAGTACCAGTTATTCGTGAGTTCCCAGAGGTATTCCCTGCAGACCTGTTGGGGATGCCACCTGAAAGAGATATTGACTTCTGTATTGATTTGGCTCCGGGCACTCAGCCTATCTTTATTCCGCCATACCGTATGGCCCCGCCAGAGTTGAAAGAGTTGAAGGAACAATTGCAATAATTTCTTGATAAAGGCTTATTTAGACCAAGTGTCTCGCCCTGGGGTGCGCCTGTGTTATTCGTGAAAAAGAAAGATGGGTCGATCAGAATGTGTATAGATTGTCGGCAGTTGAACAAGGTTACTATCAAGAACAAGTATCCGTTACCGAGAATTGAGGACTTATTCGATCAGCTTCAGGGTGCCAAGGTGTTTTCAAAGATCGATTTGAAGTCTGGTTATCATCATTTGAAGATTAGGGCATCCGATGTCCCTAAGACAGCTTTTCAGACTCGGTATGGGCATTATGAGTTTCTAATGATGCCATTTGTGCTAACAAATGCCCCAGCAACATTTATGGATTTGATGAACCGGGTCTTCAAGCCCTATCTGGATTCCTTTGTGATTGTATTTATTGATGATATTTTGATCTACTCCCGCAATCGAGAGGAGTATGAGCAGCATCTTCGGATCGTTCTTCAGACTCTGAGAGACAGCCAGTTATATGCTATGTTTTCAAAATGTGAGTTTTGGTTAAGCTCAGTCACTTTCTTGGGGCACGTTGTGTCGGCAGAGGGTATTCAGGTGGATCCTAAGAAGATTTAGGCAGTTAAGAACTAGCCTAGACCCACATCAGCTACGGAGATCCGGAGTTTCTTGGGTTTGGCGGGTTATTACCGTCGGTTTGTGGAGGGGTTTTCATCTATAGCAGCTCCGTTGACCAGGTTGACCTAGAAGGGTGCCCTGTTCAGATGGTAAGAGGAGTGTGAGGCGAGCTTTCAGAAGCTCAAGACTGCTTTGACTACGGCGCCGGTGTTGGTGTTGCCCATAGGTTCAGGATCTTATACGGTATATTGTGATGCATCTCGCATTAGACTTGGTGCAGTATTGATACAGGGTGGCAAGGTGATTGCATATGCATTACGGCAGCTAAAGGTTCACGAGAAGAATTACCATGTTCATGACTTAGAGCTGGTAGCCATTGTTCATGCGCTGAAGATTTGGAAGCCCTATCTTTATGGCGTGTCGTGTGATATATTCACGGATCATCGGAGTTTGCAGTATTTGTTCAAGAAAAAGGAGCTCAATTTGAGGCAGAGAAGGTGGTTGGAGCTGTTGAAAGACTATGATATCACCATCTTATATCATCCCGGGAAGGCCAATATGGTGGCCAATGCTTTGAGTAGAAAGTCAGTGAGTATGGGCAGACTTGCATTCATTCCAGTCGGTGAGAGACCGCTTGTATTAGATGTTCAGGTTTTGGCCAATCAGTTCGTGAGGTTGGATGTTTCTGATCTCAGTCGTGTTTTAGCTTGTACGGTCACTTGGTCTTCATTATTTGAGCGCATCAGGAAGCGGCAGTATGATAACCCTCATTTGCTTGTCCTTAAGGACACGGTGCGGCACGGTGATGCCAAGCAGGTTACGGTTGGAGATGATGGAGTTTTGAGGATGCGGGGTCATTTTTGTGTGCGTAATGTGGATGGACTTTGTGAGTTGATTCTAGAGGAGGCCCACAGTTCCCGATATTCTATTCATCCGGGCGCCGCCAAGATGTATCAGGACTTGCGACAACATTATTGGTGGAGGAGGACGAAAAATGACATAGTTGTATACGTAGCTCGGTGTCTAAATTGTTAGCAAGTCAAGTATGAGCATTAAAGACCTGATGGTTTGCTTAAGAAGATAGAGATTCCTGAGTGGATGTGGGAGCGTATCACTATGGATTTCGTTGTTGGACTCCCACGGACTTAGAGGAAGTTCGATGCAATTTGGGTTATTGTGGATAGGCTGACCAAGTCAGCGCATTTCATCCTTGTGGCAGTCGCCTATTCTTCAGAGCGGTTGGCAGAGATTTATATCCGCGAGATTGTTCATTTTCACGGTGTGCCCGTGTCTATCATTTCTTATCAAGGTACACAGTTCACCACGCACTTCTGGAGGGCAGTGCAGCGTGAGTTAGGCACGCAGGTTGAGTTGAGCAAAACATTTCATCCTCAGACGTACGGACAGTCCGAGCGCACTATTCAAATATTGGAGGATATGCTTTGTGCTTGTATTATAAACTTCGGAGTCTCTTGGGATCAGTTCTTGCCTCTTGCGGAGTTTGCCTACAATAATAACTATCAGTCGAGCATCCAGATGGCTCCCTATGAGGCATTATATGGTAGACAGTGTCGATCGACGGTTGGATGGTTTGATCCGGAGGAGGCTCGGTTATTAGGTACGGACTTGGTACAGGATGTCTTGGATAAGGTTAAGATCATTCAGGATAGACTTCGCACAGCTCAGTCCAGGCAGAATAATTATGCTGACCGTAAGGTTCGTGATGTTGCATTCATGGTCCGGGAGAGAGTGTTGCTCCGTGTGTCACCCATGAAAGGTGTAATGAGGTTTGGAAATAAGGGCAAGTTGAGCCCTAGGTACATCAAATCTTTTGACATTCTTCAGAGAGTGGGTGAGGTGGCTTACAGGCTCGCATTCTCACCCAGTTTATCAGCAGTTCATCCGGTATTCTATGTGTCCATGCTCCGAAAGTACCACGGTGATCCATCTCATGTGCTAGATTTCGAATCTGTCCAGTTGGACAAGGATTTGACTTATGAGGAGGAGCCGGTAGCTATTCTAGCTCGACAGGTTCACCAGTTGAGATCAAAGAGTTATTCCTCAGTTCGAGTGCAGTGGAGAGGTCGGCCCATCGAGGTTTCTACTTGGGAGTCTGAGGCGGACATGCGGAGTAGATATCCCCACCTTTCACCAGCCCAGGTACTTTTCTATGTTCGTTCGAGGACGAACAGTTGTTTTGGAGGTGGAGAATGTGATGACTCGATAGGTCTTCTCATGTTTTTGAACTAAATTCTATGTTCTGAAGCCTTAAATATCTTAATTTAGCCTTCCTCTATTTGCGTGCGCGGTCCGATTATTTTTCCGGGAGGCTTATATATTAAAAAATGATAAAAATAAGAATTTTTGTCTTAAAAGTTAAATTGCGTTGACTTCGATCAACGTTTTAAGTAAACGGAAACAAATCCATGTTATGACAGTTTTTGTGGGTCCGTATCGTAATTTGGGACCTGGGCATATGCCCGGAATCGAATTCCGAGGTCCCTAGCTCGAGATATGAATTTTTGTTGAAAATTGAAAGACTGAAAATTTAATGGTTTTAAGAATTTGGTTAATATTTGGTCTCATTGTTATCGGGTCCGTATTTTGGTTCCGGAGCCTGGTACAGGTCCATTATAATATTTAAGACTTATCTGTGAAATTTGGTGAGAAACAGAGTTGGTTTGACATGATTCGGACGTCCGGTTGTGAAAATAGAAGTTTTAAAGCTTTCTTGAAAGTTCCATTCGATTTGGTGTTCAATTCGTAGTTCTAGGTGTTATTTTGGCGATTTGATTGCACGAGCAAGTTTGTATGATATTTTAAGACTTGTGTGCATGTTTGGTTTGGAGCCACGAGGGCTAGGGTGAGTTTCGGATAGGCTACGGGGTATTTTGCACTTAGAAAATCTGGTATTATGCTACAACCGGTATTCTGGTGCGTTGTGCTTCACGATTGCGAAGCCATCCTCGCGATCGCGAAGGGGGTCTGGGTTGGGGGAGAATTTTATACTATGCGAACGCGAGACCATGGTCGTGAACGCGGAGCATTGGGGGGTTTTCTCTACGCGTACGCGACTCGTTACACACGAACGCATAGAGTCATTGGAGGTGGGGTGGGAGTTGACCGTTGTTCTATGCGAACGCGATACATGTATCGCGAGCGCGGAGTCTAGGGGGGGATAATCCTATGCGAACGTGAAGAACAATTCATGATCGAGTAAGCCATTTAGGGGCAGCTCTTCGGGAACGCGACAATGTTCACGCGAACGCGATGAACACTGTCGCCCAGCTATTAAGCAGTCCCATTACGGGATTATGGCCATTCTTTCAAATTTTCAAAAGCTAGAAAGCGTAGAAACGATTCTTCCAAGATATTTTCTTCCCTAAATTATTGGTAAGTGATTCTAACCTACTTTCTTTCAATTACCCATTACATTTCAAGAATTTCCAACCTAAAATCTAGGGTTTTCATGGTGGAAATTATGGGTTTGGGTAAAATTAGAAATTTTTGTAAAATTGGAATTTAGACCTCGAATTGAGGTCGGATTCCGAAACAAATTACATAATTAGGATGGGGTGAATGGGTAAATGGATTTTGATCCGAACCTCGGGTTTTGACCAAGCGGGGTCGGGGTCGATTTTTGACTTTTTGGGAAAAAGTTTGAGAAATCTAAATGTATGCATGGTAGTTGATTCCTTTAGTAATATTTGATGTTATTGAGTTACTTGTGGCTAGATACGAGTGGTTTGGAGGCGAAGTCTAGGGAAAAGGTCCTGGTAGAGCTCTACATTGACTGCAGACCGAGGTAAGTGTCGTGGTTAACCTTGACTTGAGAGATTAGGACTTAATTATCTATTTGCTACGTGTTTAGATGTTGGGTGCAACGTATAGGTGAGGTGACGAGTACCTATGCGTTGTTGTCGGGTAAAGCATGCGGGTGGGACTTGGTTTCTTGTAATCGTTGCTTCATGTTATCCATGTTTAGACTAGTATAAACAAGTTGATCGCTCTTATTATGTTTACAGATCTTTTGATGATAACTGAGTATTGATTTCAAGGTTGAAGTTGGTATTGTGGAACCAAATGTTGAAGTAAGACTTGTTTTTGTTATTTCTATCTCCCTGATGTCTTTTGTTCATTGATTTATGGTAAGGAAGAGTGTTAATGCACAAAGGGTGATGTCGTGCCATGTTATGAGAGTAAAAGCACGAATGGTGATGCCGTGCCATGTTATGAGAGTTAATGCATGAAGGGTGATGCCGTGTCGTTTATATTGATTATCTGGTGAGGTTGGGAGTAAAAGTACGAAGGGTGATTCCGTGCATTTTCCTTTACTGTGTTTACTTGTTATTATTGGTTCAAGGTATATTGGTTGATCAAGTTTTCTTTACTGCTGTAATTCTCTGTCTTATAATTCCCTCAGCATGTCCCCCTACCGATATTATCTGTCTATCTTTTACTTGCCGTTATTTATACATATACTGTTAAATATCACAGGTTTATTATATAGGTGTCTTGTCTTAGCCTCGTCACTACTTCGTCGAGGTTAGGCTCGGCACTTACCAGTACATGGGGTCGGTTGTACTGATATTACACCGCACTTCTGTGCAAATTTTGGTATTGGTCCCAGTTGATCGAGAGGCATAGCAGCTTGGACCGGACCATCGGAGACTCATGGTAGATCTGTCAGCATTCACAGACCTTGAAATCCCCGTCTACCTCTTATGTTTACTGTTTCTTTCGTTCAAACAGTTGTACTTCTTTCAGACTTTTACTTGTAGTAAATCCTAGAATGTTCATGAATTTGTGACACCAGATCCATGTAGTAGTAGTAAATGATGAATTTATTATATTATTCCGCACTCATTGTATTTCACTTTAGTTTATTTACTTCTAATTGTTAAATTGAATAAAGTTTGGCTTAATAATCTTCCAACGTTGGCTTGCCTAGCAAGTGAAATGTTAGGCGCCATCACAGTTCCGACGGTGGGAATTTCGGGTCGTGACACTATATCATCTACTATATAAGCAAAGGACACAGACTAATATGTGATCTATTTAAAATTTTATTAAAACTAAATAAATATTTATTTCATAATAAATATTATATCTAAATCAAACTCATGATTAATAGTATATATCCCAATACGCGTAACAAGGTACATACAATTTTGTTCAACAATAACTAAAAGTGAACGAAGAGAGTATGTTCTAATTTATCGTCGAATTGTTCTATTAAAAATCGTTCCGAGAGATTTTTGGGGTGGACTTAATTTGGTGCAAGATATTTTTGTCAGATTTTGACGACTGTAGTTCGCCGATAATATTTGAAGTTTAGAGGTTAATATTTTCACATTTCTAATGTTTTCCGTCGGCAAAACCATCTATATTTTAATGGTTTATTTTCCCAGTCGATAATTTCCATTGGTACATCCGATATTCCTTGTAAAGATTAGTCAAATTTTGTGTTGATCTTACGATTATAAAACCAATAATAATTACAAAATCTATATTATACTAAAAGGAGGGCAGTGAAGCATGTGGTTAAGCCAAGTGGCAAGCTAAAATGAAGCCACTTGGCAATTTTAGGACAACAATAATAATTAGAACCTATAAATAGAAACATAATTAATGAAAGTAGTTGAATGAAATAGATCTTATACATAATCTAAATAGATCTTAGATAAATCTAATCTATATATCTATATTTATACTTATATGTATATCTATATTTATATATTGATCCACTCATAGATTTTCTTGTATATTAGCTAGAAATATGGAGGTAAAAAATAAAAAAAAATATAGAAAAATATAAATAAAGATAACCTATGACTACTTATACTCTGGAGTAAGTTACAATACAGAAAAATCAAAATTTTACTTAAGATATTAAAGATTTAATGACTTTAAAAATAAAAAGATTCAAGCGGCAAAATAAGATCTTACATAAAATATACAAATTACTTATAAGATAAGAAAAAAAAATTATATAGCCAGTAAAAATTATTTTAATAACAAAAATAATAAAGTCATATTAGTGTTGACAAATCGGGCAAACGAACATTTTATACGTAATAAATATTTTTTAAATATTTAAAAAGTTTAAACTTAATAAGAACAAATCTTAACATGGTAAAAATAGATATTAAATTCAGACAAGCTAATGAAAAGCCACATGACAATGTAATAAAATTAAGTATTGAACAATATAATAGCAAAACTAAGGAACAAATAGAGAAAAAAATTAAAAATATTATCATACAAAAAAGAAGGTTAAAACTTATTTAAATTTGAGATGTGAAAATTTTGTTTAAGCATGATAAGAAATGCCATGCATGTGGATAAGGCCACATTACTAAAGTCTAATAGATAAAATAAAAAATTAAAAATATTAAATAATAAAAATAAATTAGAAATAATGTGACAATATTTATACTAAGAATTACTTTAGAAAATAAAATAAAGAAAGTATACAATACTTAAACATATTATTGATAAATTTAAACAATTTAAATTTTTAAGCAATAGTTTAAAAATAAAATAAATATTTAATTTAATATTAAATAGTTACATATGTATCTATATTATATTTAGAAAATAGTAATGTACAAGAATATTAAATAAAGTGTAAAGTTAAAGAAAAAATTACATGAAAACGTGATAATATTACATATTAGATAACATTATAGCAAAAGTAAGAAAAACTAAGGAAAAGACTATTTGAACTTGACATTAGAAAGTTCTTAAAGTTATGATGAGAACACTCAAAATATGAAATGATCATAAAATTCAAGTTTTTCTAGATAAAGAAAAATAAGGATTTGATACCAAATTAAAAATTTTAATATACTAATAAATATCTCATGTTGGTAATTTTACTAATGAAAATTACAAGCTAATTTTTTTATTGAAACTAAAAGAGAAAGAAAATGTAATTGTATGTAATACAAAAATTAATTATAAAAAAATTCAATAGATTTGAAACAATAAAATAACTTATGTATTACTTTTTAGACAATTAAAAATTATATTTTTAAATAAAACGAGATATTATTTGAGTATTGGCCAAAATTATTTGTGTAAAAAGCTAATTAAAATTTCTTAGTAGAGAAGAGAATGTATAAAGAGGAAAATATAGATAGTGCGATGACACTTATATTTTAAATTTATTTAAAATATATGAATTAAATTATTAAATAATACTCAAAAATATTGTTGATAAATTTGAGTGGTGAAAGAGTTCCGAGTAAGAGAATAATAGTGTAAGAATATATTAAATTTTAAGCATAAAAAAATTATATTAATTGATGATTATTAATAGGGTCATAAGCAAGACATTAAGTCAATTTATAAGCTAATAAATGATCACATTACATTATAACGATATTAAGTAATAAATAATACAATAATTATAGGCAGAGAACAAAAAGAGAAAAAATTTATGTCTAAAAATATAGAAGGATAAGACTTATTTGAACTTGAGATGAAAAACAAAGCGGCAGTAAGAATTTTTCTAAAACAAGACAGATCACAACGTTATATGTTTAGTATTTTTTCATATTGTCCGTAAAATAAAATACAAAGTGCCAAAATCAAGGGGTTGGATTATTACGGTATAGAAAAAGATAACATTTTATCCACTATGAGATCTGGAAAATAATTTCATGTCCTACTTCTTAATTAATATCTAATAATTATTTATATATAAGGTTCAATTTTAAGGTTATTTTCACATAGTTCAAATAATTCAAATCATAATTTGACGTTATTTATGTCTGCGCATCGCGCGGGTACTAATACTAGTTAGTAATTAATTGTCGCATATGATTATGTCTTGATTCACCATTTGTCACGACCCAAAATCTACCTAGTCGTGATGGCACCTAACCCAACCCGTCAGGTAAGCTAATTAACCATTGTCCAACTTAATGAAATTTAATAAGATAAGAAATGATAATACACCGCTTTTATACAAATATTTTTCAAGGACTATTAGTACAAATCATGAGTTTCTAATATTAGAATTTACAAAGCTGGTATGAAATAAATACATCATCTGTTCAAAATGTACATAAACAGATTTAATTTATAAATCTAAGGCTACCATGAACAAGAGGCAGCTACAACCGGAACGCAGGTACATCTTCTGATCCAGCTCCCAACGAACACAGCATCATCAGCAGCCAACATCTGCATGCAAGGTGCAGAAGTGTAGTATGAGTACAACCGACCCCATGTACTCAATAAGTAACAAACCTTATCTTAGATTGAAAGAAGTAACGAGCTTGCACCAAGGTCAGAGTTCACTCCAATAACTAATAACATCTCATAACAATACAATTTAAAGCAGCACACATAATAACTCAATAATAGAATGCTCGGCTCGTATATAATTTCGGAAAATAAATATTTTCTTTTTAAGTATAACAGTAAAACTCAAATCCTTTGCCGAAAATCACCAAAAATATGAGTAAGTCTGAAAACTATGATTTTTTCAAAAATTCCTTTCAACAATAAATAAAATATTTTATTTTCTTTCCACAGAGCCAATGGAAAATGCATCACTATGCCCATATGCCAATATGTGTGAGAAGTCATGAATGACGTGATACCGTACAACATGAGGAAAATGCATCTCTATGCATGTATGTCAAGTGTGCATGTCAATGTGATGCACCTCAGTGATAAAACCATATGCATACTCTTAGAGTATCATTTCACTCAGTCCTCCCAGTCACTCAATCCTCACAGTCACTCAGTTCTCCCAATTACTCAATCCTCTCAGTCACTCAGTCATCCCAGTCACTCAATCATCACAGTCACTCAGTCCTGCCAGTCACACAATCCTCACAGTCACTCATGCCTGACAGTCACTCAATCCTCCCAAGTCACTCTGCACTCGCACTCAGTAGGTACCTGCGCTCACTGAGGTGTGTACAGACTCCGAAGGGGCTCCTTCACCTCAAGCGCTATAACAAGCCAATCATGGCATAAATCAGTCACTCATGCTGCGCCGTGCAGCCCGATCCCATAAATAATAATAATATATATAATATGGCCTGCTGCGGCGTGCAGCCCGATCCCATAATCATCCTCACAATCAGGCTCTCGGCCTCACTCAGTCATCAATCTCCAGTCTCTCGGGCTAACAATATTATGAAAATCAACCCAAAATGATGATATGATGAATCAATAAATAGCAACAGCGACTAAGAGATGATATGAAATGAATGAACATGACTGAGTTTTAAAATTTCAATTTAAACAAATTCAACAATAATATGACCTCTCTAGGTCTCAATAATACTGGCATTTAGCCTCAACATGATTTTTACATGATTCTCAGCTCAATAGCTCTAGTACGGAGAGATTTTCATGATTTCAGATAAGTTCAGGTAACTACACAGTACCACTGCAATAACGGAATCACAGTTCACACGGTGCACGCCCACAGCCCATCACCTAGCATGTGTGTCACCTCAACACCAAACATATAACACGTATAATGAGGCTTCATACCCTCAGATCCAAGATTAGAAGAGTTACTTACCTCGAGCAAGCCAAATCCAATACCGAACAAGTTGTACAATACTCCAAAAATTCTATTCCGCGTGTATCAACCTCCATACGCCTTCCTATCTCCTCAATTCAAGTCAAACCACTTGTATCTATTCAAACAATGTGCAAATTAATCATAAGTTACTCTAATGCTTACAATTTAACAATTTACAAAAATTCTCAACTTCACTGTAAAAATTGACAGTGGGTTCCAAATCTCGAAATCCAACGAAACTCACAAAATCCGAACACACGTTTCGATACGAGTCCAAGCATACAAAAATTATCAAATTCCGACATCGGATTGACCTTCAAATCTTCATTTTATATTTTTGGAATATTTTATAAAAATCTGATTTTTCTTCCATAAATTCACGGATTCATGATGTAAATGACTATGAAATCATGAAATATAATCAATATAGGATGAAAAAACATTTACCCCAATGTTTTCCCGTGAAAATCGCCTAAACCGAGCTCCATACACTCAAAAATGAGTAAAAATGGCAAGAACCCCGTTTTATAGACCCTCTGTTGTTTTCGAGCGCCACAGGTAGCGTGAGGCACTGCCTGTGGTACAGTTTCCAGTACCCCAACAATTCCAAGCGCTAGGGCTAGCGCCCCACGCTGCCCTGGGTGCTGGCGGCGATGGAAAATCGTTTCCGATACGGAAATGGGCATAACTCTCTCATACGACGTCCGAATTAGATGATTCGTTTTTCTATGGATCCGTAATTTCAATACGGATCTAATGCTTCAATCAAAACTGAATTTAGAGCTCATTTTCTTAATGTGATACCACTTAAATCTTGAAGAAACGATGTCGAACATTCTAGGTTCGATGCCGAAATATAGCAAATCAATCCGGAATGAACTCAAATTTTGCGTACAAGTCATAAATGACATAACAAAGCTATTCCAATTTACAAAATATGATTCCGACCACAATATCAGAAAGTTAACTCCCCGGTCAAACTTCCAAACTTTAAATTTCTATTTTAGCCATTTCAAGCTTAATTTAACTACTAACTTCCAAAAACTTTTCCGAACATACTCCTAAGTCCAAAATTACCATACAGAGCTATTGGAACCATCAAAACTCCATTCCGAAGTTGTTTGCACAAAAGTCAAACTCTGGTCAACCCTTTTCATTTAAACTTCCAACATGAAATTCATTCTTTCGAGCTAATCCCGAAACACCTAAAAATCAAAACCGACGATTCACACACGTCATAATACATCATATGAAGCTAATTAAGACTTAAAATAGTAGAAAGGAGAGTAATTACTCAAAATGACAAGTCGTTTCGTTACATTCTCCCCCACTTAAACATACGTTTGTCCTCGAACATGCCCAGAGTTATTTTCCAAGCCATCAAATCACTATTTCATCTTACCAGGCACATACCCGGGGTGATCCCATGCCACCTTATTCCATATATGCCTGACAACACAATTTAATTGAAGATCATTACTCTAACCTTAGTCCGTAAAACTTAGAGCCCAATTTCCCATATCCAAAATTTCTTACAAGGCTCGAGTCTCACATCTACACACTATACAAGTTTGAACAAGTTGTATCAAGCCATAACCATGATCCCAGATATAGTCACATAACATACTACATAACTCGCATACTCGCAACACCATTTTCGGTCACAGTAACTACTCAAAACCAACCTGGTACTAGTATTAAACTTCCTATCAAACAAAACCTCATTCCCAAAATCTTCGTACACTGCTAATAATTAAAGAAACGGGTGGAATCTCATAACCACTTATCAAATGAACTACTCATGGAGCTCTCTCGCCCCAACCAGAACCATAATCATTTTCTAAGCCGACTTTCAATATTATCCTCCCGAATATACCGTAATCAAACCTGATAGTACCCATTCTAGGTCCAATGACCTTATATTATTAAACACAACAATCCCATAGACATGCCACACCAATATAACTCAAGCCCCAACTGCGCAATCCGTGTACCAAAAAATGGGAAATATCTCAAAGAAGAGAACCGTATTGCAAGTTCAACAAGCACCACCACAACCGCAATGCTATGAGCTCATCATATATAGTAGAACCAAGACACACGAATCTAATAACGGTAACCAGCTCTCCTAGAGATCACATTAACATCAACTGCACGGATAACTCACGTGCTATAGTATCAATATATGGATCCGTACGGACAACTGACGTGCCAATAACATAATTCGTCTGGCATGGTCACAGGCCTCCAGTCGAAGCATATAATACATGAGCAATCAATTAAGTACACATATATATGATACATGAAATAAGATTCTCTTTCTCCTGGAGTGGTATAATTAACATGCCATAGAGTAGGCATGTGCAAAGTATGCTATCACAACTCAAATCGGCAATTTAACGCAGAAATAGTAACTACCCAGTTTACTCAGGGGAATTAGCCTCTTTATAACCTCAAATATAGCCCAGATACTCTCCACAAAGGTACGAATACGAGAAACATTATAACTTTATGTTTAACAGTCAACTCTAGGCATATCATAGCCTAAGCATTCTTCCGAGTATGAATCCTTGATCTGATTCTCGCACATGGGCTTAAACCTCACATACATGCACACTCATGGCGCGTAGCTATCACAAATAATTAACGTAACTAGTGCCTCCATTGAGTTTAAATAAAATACTCACCTCAAGCAGGTGACAACCCTAAAACAATATGCTTCTGAGAACTCCCAGTCTCCAAATTCATAGGACGCATGAATCATCACAACTAATCCCAACTCTAGCATTCGAATGCCCAACACGTCTTTCATGCACCATCATCCCACGAGGAATACTTCTATAATTCTTTCGTGCCACATAGAAATAACTACAATATCAACAGTCTATCAACCAGGTGAATACCGCAATACCGATGAACATCTGTAAGTCAAAACACAATGCGCCTTCTGAAATACGCACCCTTCTCAGGGATTATCGAGCAGTTATAACATTTATCTATATATATAAAACTTACCATGTTATCCAAAATTCTTGACCTTCTCTTCAAGATTGAACTGCCAACATGTACATGTAAATCTTAACCCTGTACAACACACCACATCTATCATGCCATCATGTGACAAGCACAAGAATATCATTACCAACTCTAAGTCACCAGCAGTTTACATATCCCGTTAGTTAGAAATCTTCCATTTGCTCTCATCCAGGAGGAAATCACAATACACAACATGTCCCCCACACCGGTAGAAAATATCCGATTATAACCATGGTAGAAACCATCAAGAACGCTTTGAAATCCATTTGCACATAACCAAGCTATTAGAGCTGAATCTCCCTAACTCGACCAAGCTACGTAGTCACCAAACCCAAGAATATTTCCACCAAAACATCTGTAAAGTCTCACCACATCATAATTACCAAAGAACCGATCATACCATTACCATACTGGTCCAGCCTACTACCCAATCGTTCTATTTTCTCCGAGTTTCTTCTGAATTATCATCAATTTAACACTTCTTGTCAGAACACTATGATCCTTACCCAAAGATCACTACAAAACATCGTAACATAAAAACACATCGCCCTAAGGCCCATAAACCATTGTATTCTTCTTAAGCACCCCCATAAATACCACAACCGAGACACCCACTCTGAAAATACCTTGTTTTACTCTAAAGACGTTTCCTTCACCTTCCTGATACTGAAATATAAAATCCATAATGATATTTTTTTTAAAATGCCACAAGTCTTGATACCATCCAACTTAAATCTCAGATTCTAGCCATATACAAATCCGCCAAAAATTCTCAGTTGCTACATATTAATCATGAATCCATTAGAACTTTCTCGAGAGTCATCCACTCTGCTCAAATCTCAATTGCACCGCCCAAACTGGTCGAACTGCCTATTCTTAATTAGAATAACAACACCCCAAATAAGTAACCATGCCTTAACACAACCGAGCAAATTCATACACCGTGCACACTACATTCATCACGAATAACAACTCAACTCATTTCGTAATTTTTATATGCTCATAAAGTGGAATATGACCCGTATCCAGGAATTTTCTTATTCGAGTTATCCTCGATCTCAACCTTTACAAATCATAACTAACCCACAAGTATGCCTCAGCCCAAAACTAAACCTTTACATATAACTATGAAATTGAATTGTCAATAGCAGGCTCCCCCACTTAGCTCAAAGCCATAGATTAAAATACTCGACAACTCATAATACCCATACTCTATTACTGCCTTAATATCGTAATTAGTTCAACGAAAATTCTTCTCAGGCCCATGCAACACCAACCATAAAATACCTCAATCATCCGTTAATCTCGCATTTATTCTCTTGACAGTCAAGTAAACTTTCTCAACTAGATTCAAATTCAAATATCAACACACATAACTCGCTGGTAGAAAAGAAATTCTCCAATCAACATTATAAGAAACACACCTACTTAGCCTCAAATTGGCATCTTGTTATACCCTTTCGCATCCACAATTACTACGCAATCACTTAATCTTCTTGAGTCCAAACTCAATAACAAAACATGAAAATTTAATTCTCTCAACAATTAAACTGCATGACAGATCCTTCGACACACTCACAATTCGAGACTATACGTCATATCAAGCGAAAATCAAGCACCCAATGGCCCTCTTTACATTCCAAGGAAACACTTCTCGATATATTCAATCCATCTTAACGCATCCCGCAATCGCATCCTCATCATATAGCCATTTGACCACTCATCGAGCCATAAATTTTCCACTCATAGAAATATTACTAGACATTTGAGTCCAGATGTACAAGTCACAATTGAAGCTACCGAGCCTAGGCTACGGTCCAAACCTGGCCTCAAGTCCTCCAGAATGGCCTATCACCAAAACACAGAATATACATCTCGTACATCATCGTTGAAATCACAAGTCGACGATACACAGTTGATACCTAGCGCTCACATGCGCACACGAATGGGTGGAAGGAATTCAAAGAGTTATATTTCAAGCTGAATCAATTCCGCACGATAAGGAAGGAAAGATGGGAAACTATCCTAAATTCCCTGTAGCCTCTCGAACATAAGTATGGACGTCATCATACCGATACGCAAGACCCTACTAGACACTTGCTCATGACTTGTAGAACCTGTGAACCTAGAGCTCTGATACCAACTTGTCACGACCCAAAATTCACCTAGTCATGATAGCACCTAACCCAACCCGTCAGGTAAGCCAATTAACCATTGTCCAACTTAATGAAATTTATTAAGATAAGAAATAATAATACACCGCTTTTATACAAATATTTCCGAAGGACTGGTAGTATAAATCATGAGCTTCTAAGATTAGAATTTACAAAGCTGGTATGAAATAAATACATCATCTGTTAAAAATGTACATAAACAAATTTTCTTTATAAATCTAAGGCTACCATGAACAAGAGACAGCTACAGCCGGAATGCAGGTACATCTTCCGATCCAGCTCCCAACGAACACAGCATCATCACCAGCCAACATCTGCACGCAAGGTGCAGAAGTGTAGTATGAGTACAACTGACCCCATGTACTCAATAAGTAACAAACCTAACCTTAGGTTGAAAGTAGTGACGAGCTTGTACCAAGGTCAGAGTTCACTCCAATAACCAAAAACATCTCATAACAATACAATTTAAAGCAGCACAAGTAATAACTCAATAATATAATGCTCAGCTCGTATACAATTCCGGAAAAATAAATATTTTCTTTGTAAATATAACAGTAAAACTCAAATCCTTTGCCGAAAATCACCAAAAATATAAGTAAGTTTGAAAACTATGATTTTTCCAAAAATTTCTTTCAACAATAAATAAGATGTATCATTTCTTTCCATATAGCCAGTGGAAAATGCATCACTATGACCATATGCCAATATCTGTGAGAAGTCATGAATGACGTGATACCGTACATCATGAGAAAAATGCATCTCTATGCATGTATGTCAAGTGTGCATGTCAATGCGATGCACCTCAGTGATAAAATCATATGCATACTCTCAGAGTATCATTTCACTTAGTTCTCCCAGTCATGCAGTCCTCCCAGTCACTCAATCCTTACAGTCACTCAGTCCTCCCAGTCACTCAATCCTCATAGTCACTCATGCCTCAGAGTCACTCAATCCTCCCAAGTCACTCGGCACTCGCACTCAGTAGGTACCTGCGCTCACTGGGGGTGTGTACAGACTCCGGAGGGGCTCTTTCAGCCCAAGTGCTATAACAAGCCAATCATGGCAAAAATCAGTCACTCATGCTGCGACGTGCAGCCCGATCCCATAAATAATAATATATATATATAAAGCCAATATGGCCTGCTGCAGTGTGCAGCCCGATCCCATAATCATCCGCACAATCAGGCCCTCGGCCTCACTCAGTCATCAAACTTTTCAGTCTCTCGTGCTCACAATGTTATGAAAATCAACCCAAAATAATGATATGATGAATCAATAAATAGCAACAGAGACTGAGAGATTATATGAAATGAATGAACATGATTGAGTTTTAAAATTTCAATTTAAACAAATTCAACAACAATATGACCTCTGTGGGTCTCAATAATACTAGCATTTAACCTCAACATGATTTTAACATGATTCTCAGCTCAATAGCTCTAGTACATAGAGATTTTCATGATTTCAGATAAGTTCAGTTAACTACACAGTACCACTGGAATAACGAAATCACAGTTCACACGGTGCACGCCCACACGCCCATCACCTGGCATATGTGTCACCTCAACACCAAGCATATAACACGTATAATGAGGGTTCATACCCTCAGCTCCAAGATTAGAAGAGTTACTTACCTCGAGCAAGACAAATCCAATACCGAGTAAGATGTACAATACTCTAGAAATTCCATTCCACGCGTATCAACCTCTATACACCTTCCTATCTCCTCAATTCAAGCCAAACGACTCGTATCTATTCAAACAACATGCAAATTAATCACAATTTACTCTAATGCTTACAATTTAGCAATTTACAAAAATTCTCAACTCCGCTCTAAAAATCTACAGTGGGGCCCACATCTCGAAATTCGACGAAACTCACAGAATTCGAATACTCGTTCCGATACGAGTCCAACCATAAAAAAATTATCAAATTCCGACATCGGATTGACCTACAAATCTTCATTTTATATTTTTGGAAGATTTTATAAAACTCTAATTTTTCTTCCACAAATTAACGGATTCATGATGTAAATAAATATGGAATTATGAAATATAATCAATATAGGATAAGGAATACTTACCCCAATATTTTCCCGTAAAAATCGCCCAAATATCGCCTAAACCGAGCTCCATAAACTCAAAAATGAGTAAAAATGGCAAGAACCCCATTTTATAGACCCTCTGTTGTTTTCGAGGTGCTGACTGTGGTGCAGTTTCCAGTACCCCAACAATTCCAAGTGCCAGGGCTAGCGCCCCACGCTGCCCTGGGCGCTGGCGACGATGGAAAATCGTTTCTGACACGGAAATAGGCATAACTCTCTCATACGACGTCTGAATTCGACGATTCTTTTTTTTATAGATCCGTAATTTCAATATGGATCTAATGTTTCAATCAAAACTGAATTTAGAGCTCATTTTCTTAATGTGATACCACTTAAATCTTGAAGAAACAATGTCGAACTTTCTAGGTTAGATGCCGAAACATAGCAAATCAATCCGGAATGAATTTCAATTTTGCGTACAAGTCATAAATGACATAACAAAGCTATTCCAATTTACAAAATATGATTCCGACATCGATATCAGAAAGTCAACTCCCCGGTCAAACAGCCAAACTTTAAATTTCCATTTTAGCCATTTCAAGCCTAATTTAACTACTGACTTCTAAGAAATTTTTCAGACATACTCTTAAGTCCAAAATCACTATACGTAACTATTGGAACCATCAAAACTCCATTCCGGAGTTGTTTGCACAAAAGTCAAACTCTGATCAACCCTTTTCATTTAAGCTTCCAACATGAAATTCATTCTTCCGAACTAATCCCGAAGCACCTAAAAATCAAAATCAACGATTCACACACGTCATAATACATCATATGAAGCTATTCAAGACTTCAAATAGTAGAAAGGAAAGTAATTACTCAAAATGACAAGTTGGGTCGTTACACCATCGTAGCTAAAAGCCAACTTAATTTTATTGCCCTTTATTTTGTCAAGTAAACAATAATTTCAGATCATATTGCAATTAACTAATTATTATTGCCATTTATTTTGACAAGTAAATATTATCTTATATTGCGATACTCCTTTAATCATAGTCTTCATCTTACATATGAGACATTGATAAACAAACTCCTTATAATTAATAGGATTAACTACGAAGACTATTGCAAGGTTAATACTTGCCACCTAAACCACTATTTCCTTCACCATCAATGGAGTATGTCTTCAGTCTATGGCATACACAAACTCCATCAACACAATAACAACTTGGAAACACATTCCTACGTTCCATTTGACAATCTTGTGTTGTCTTACATGTCCTTCGACCTGTCACAACATCTGAAAATCACAAAACTCATTAATTAGCATCTTACTTAGATATAATTTCTAGCTTTAAAACCTAATTATATAAATTGTCGAATGCTGGGGCGGAGCTAGCATTGGGGAACAGGTTCTACCGAATCCAATAACTTTAGTTCAAGTTTTATATATATCTTAAAAAATCTATTTAATATGTACAAATTATTAATTTAGAACCCAATAACTTCAAAGGGTATTCAAAACTCAAAAGCATTAAATTTTGGCTCCACCTCCGATGGAATAAAGGAGGGAAAAAGAAATAGACTTACCGCGTGAAACGATCAAGAAGACGACCAACAAAAACACAGTCATCGAAGCCTTACCCATATTTTGTAGCAAAAGAAAGACTATGAATTTTACATGAGTTTTTTACAATGTATATATAATATTATATAATATCTCCTTCATTAAGTACCTACCAAAGAGAAAGTTAATATAAAGTTATAACCAGTTAGGAATTGGATTCTCCAAATCTTGAAATTTGGTTGGTGGATCACATAAATTCTTTGTTAAGGTTAGTCAAAGAGAGCTCAGTTAATTTTGTCGGTTTGTCAAATTTACAAACTAGATCAAACCAACTAAATTTTTTTTTTAAAGAAAGACATTACCGGTTTGTCCCTCAAAGACCTTTAATTTGTTATTATGTCTTTAGCTAAATTATCGGTAGGTTAAACCTGTGCAAATGTACAGTAACATAATTTCGCCGAATATCAATCACATGTTTCCACATTCAATTCGCAAAATACCTCGTATTTTACTTTTACTAATAGAGATTGTAGATGGGTATAAATTTAGATACATCATATTCCATTTAGATTTCTAATAGCTCTTACATAATTCAAATTACAAAAATGTAATAATAAGCAATTTAGCTAATTCAATGTCCTAAATATTACCTAAACATAAGTATTTATTTAATCGTTTTAATAGTTATTCAAACTTGTGAGGATAATAGACGAAATTAAAAAGCATTAGGAGTAGTTCTTCAGATAAAGAAGAGGTTAAAAAGAAGGTTAAACCTTGAACTGACAATAACCGTTAAAAATAGTAAGACACGAGGGACGCCCTAACAAATTAAGGATAACTTAGTCTCTGCTGCGGTCAAAAATCTCAAATCAATTTAGAGGAAACTATACTATATACCCACAAAAATCAAAATATTTACCCGCTTTTACCCATTTTGAAAATAGTTACAATATTCACCTACTCCACCCATATTAATTACCCGACCTACCTATCATTCTTTCTCTGTAATTTTGTAGTTTAAAGCTGCCTTATATGTTCCCCTGTTTTTCTCCCCATTTTCTCTTTCTTCGTTTTACGACATCAATTCATTTTCTCTTCATATTCTTCCAACAATAGCAATTCCGTTTATTCTTAAATTCTCTCTTCCATAAATCGTTGGCAAGAAAATTAAGTAGGAAAAGGTTCTCGGTGAGTCTCTATCCATTATTCAATAGAGAAATACTACAAAGTAGTAGATCCAATTTCAGATCTTGAAAAAAAATAAAAAATGGGAATTTTATGTGTATGAGTTCAAATTTTTAGATCTGAATTTTTGGTGTGTGTTTGAAATATTTTGTTATTGAAATTCATTTGGTGTTCTTCTTTGACATTTGGATTATAATGTTAATGCAGATTTTCATAGATTTGTTATTGAAAGGGTCAAATCCACCATTAAAGGACCTTGAAGTTTGAAACTCAAAAATTGGGCTTGTTGAGTTTGTAGTTATTTTGATCTAATTTTGCCTAGGTTTATTTGAAATGTTAACCGGCGGATGTAGCTAAACATTGAGCAAATCTGGTGGAGATTTTGCAGTAGATTTTTTAAATAATGGTTAAAGCTGAGTTGAACCGGAAAAGAAGAATTTGCAATGTATACCAAAATTATATACTATATACCAAAATTACGACATCAATTCATTTTCTCTTCATATTCTTCCAACAATGGCAATTCCGTTTATCCTTAAATTCTCCCTTTCATATATCATTGGCAAGAAAATTAAGTAGGAAAAAGTTCTCGGTGAGTCTCTATCTATTATTCAATAGAGAAATACTACAAAGCAGTGGATCCAATTTCAGATCTGAAGAAACAAAGTGGAACTTTATGTGTATGAGTTCAAATTTTTAGATCTGAATTTTTGGTGTGTGTTTGAAATATTTTGTTATTGAAATTCGTTTGGTGTTCTTCTTTGACATTCGGATTATAGTGTTAATGCTGATTTTCATGGATTTGTTATTGAAAGGGTCAAATCCACCATTGAAGGACCTTAAAGCTTGAAACTCATAAATTGGGGCTTGTTGAATTTATAGTTGTTTTGATCTAATTTTGCCTGGGTTTATTTGAAGTGTTAATTGGAGGTTGTAGCTAAACATTGAGCGAATTTGGTGGAGATTTTGCAGTAGCTTTTTGAAATATGGGTTAAAGCCGTGTTGAACTGGAAAAGAAGAATTTGCAATGTATACCAAAATTATATACTATATACCATTTTAGTATACAATTTATTCCAACAGTACACTGTAACAATATACTATTACAATTTGGTCCTTTTTTAATTTTTTAAATTTTCATTGAGTTCTTTTTCAACTTTTCAAGTTCTCATATATTTTAAATTTTTTTCTTAAACCAAAATATTTAGGTCGAAATATTTGATTGGAGGTTGTGGTTAAAGTTTGAGTTAATTTTTAGAAAATTCTGGAATAGATTTTTAAAATTTAGGTTGAAACTGAGTTGAACTAGTGAAGAAGACTAATTTATACTATATACCAAAATAACATATTGTATACTATTTTGATATATAATATTTAATTCAATAGTATATAATTTATTGTGTTGAAGTGTTGAACTGGTGAAGAAAAATTTGTATTGTATACCACAATTATATACTATATACTATTTTGGTACATAGTTCATTCCAACGGTATACTGTTACAATATACTATATAATGTAACAGTATAATATTACAATTTGGTCCTTTTAGAATTTTTAAAATTTTTCATTGATTTCTTTTCAACTTTTCATCGGAGTTCTCATATTTTTTTAATTTTTTTAAACCAAAATATTTAGTTTAAAATATTTGATTGAAGGTTGTGGCTAAAGTTTGAGTCAATTTGGTGAAAAATCTGGAATAGATTTTTAAAATTTAGGTTAAAATTGACTTGAACTAGCGAAGAAGACTAACTTGTACTATATACCAAAATAACATACTATATACCATTTTGGTATATAATATTTAATCCAATAGTGTATAATTTATTGTATTAAAATGGCGAAGAAGAATTTGTATTGCATACCAAAATGATATACTATATACTATTTTGGTATATAGTTCATTCCAATAGTATATTGTTATAGTATACTATATAATGTAACAGTATACTATTACAATTTTGTCCTTTTTGAATTTATTGAAATTTTTATTGAGTTATTTATTAACTTTTCAATAGAGTTCTCATATATTTTTCAATTTCTTTCTTAAACAAAAATATTAAGTCTAAAATATTTGGTTAGAGGTTGTGGCTAAAGTTTGAGTCAATTTGGTGGAAACTCTGAAGTAGATTTTTGAAATTTAGGTTGAAATTGAGTTGAACTAGCGAAGAAGACTAATTTATACTATATATCAAAATAATATACTATATATAATTTTGGTATATAATATTTAATTCAATAGTGTATAATTTATTGCATTGAACTGGCGAAGAAGAATTTGTATTGTATACCAAAATGGTATACTATATACCATTTTGGTATACAGTTTATTACAACGGTATACTATATAATGTAACAATATACTACTACAATTTGGTCCTTTTAGAATTTATTAAAATTATCATTGAGTTATTTTTTTATTTTCAACGAAGTTCTCATATATTTTTCAATTTTATTTTTAAACCAAAATATTTAGGCTGAAATATTTGATTGGACGGTGTGGCTAAAGTTTGAGTCAATTTGGTAAAAATTTTGGAATAGATTTTTGAAATTTAGGTTGAAATTGAGTTGAACTAGCGAAGAAGACTAATTTATACTATATACCGAAATTGTCACGATCCAAAATCCATTATATTAAAGGTCGTGATGACGCCTAACACCGCTGTCAGGCAAGCCAACAATAAATGATTATCCTAATTACTCATATTAGTATTTTAAATCAAAATTTTCTTTAATTACATAGTACAAAATGGTATTTACAAAGTGAATGAAATTATTTTTCGCAACTACATTAATGAGTAACCCGTAAGCACCCCCAAAATTCGGTGTCACAAGTACATGAGTATCAACTAGGAAATAAAATAAAATACAATATCTGTCCGGAATATAAATTAGACAGAAAAAATATAAATAACTCTGAAGGAGACTCTGCCGGCTGCGGATCGTAGCATGAAATACAGCTCGCGGTAATTTCCCGCATCATCCGCGCCTCCGCACCAAAAGGACCACCAGACATAAATGTACCTGCACAAAAATGTGCAACAAGTGTAGTATGAGTACATAAATCAACATATACCCAGTAAGTATTTAGCCTAACCCCGGAGGAATAGTGACGAGGGGTCGACTTAGACACTCACTAGTGGTCCAATAATATCAGGTACAGTAAGGAGGTAAACAAATATGAGGTAGAATAAATAAATAAAATAAACAAGTATAAATATGTAGTATAATTCTTCTCTTTACAATAAACTCAAGCTCTCAATTAGAAAATTCCTCCTCAACCGGAGCATATATATATATATATATGTATAATGGACATCACCAAATAGGTTGTTATAATTCGAATCAGGGAAAAACTCACAGATACCTTGCCTAATATTACGCACGATTTCATGAGAATATTGTATAGAAATGTTGAGGCATACTGCCCGATCCAACATAAATAAAATGTATATTGCCGAGGGTCGAATGGCACAAACCATATATGCATCTATTAAACTGCCGAGGCGAAAGCGGCCCGCTCCCATGAGAGTGTGGTACATAAATCCTGCCGAGGCGAACGACCCGATCCCATTGGAATAAGAAGCTGAAACGGGTCCTTGACCCCGCACTCATGAATGGACATGTGAGTTATAATTTTTAAGGAAGGTTATTCGATGAAAACGCATAACGCGCGAGAAATCCGTAAGAGGAACACCATTATTCCGTGGCAAATTATAAAACTCGCGAAAACACTACAATAGCAAATCTATCACCCTACGCATGTCTATTCTCAAGTCGTAATGTGAAATAAAAGAATTAAACAAGCAGGGATAATCCCTATAGTACAAGTACAACATGATGCGAACCTAAGTCTACCCGGACAATAACATGAATCCAACTACATACGGACTCTCGTCACCTCGTGCGTACGTAGTCCCCGTAACAAGTTGCACACATTAAATATATCACCTAGGGGTAGTTTTCCCCTCACATAGTTAGAAAGGAGACTTACCTCGCTCTGAAGTTCCATAAACGGCTCCAAAGCCCCTCTAACACCTCAAACTGATGCTCGTCTCTCCAAAACTAGTCAAGCAATGTGCAACCCAATAAAAATATACTCTAATACTCATAACAAATCAATTTAGACAAATTTCCAACTTCGCTCGAAAAGACGATAAAGCAACCCTCGGGCCCACGTACCCGGATTCCGAAAATATTTGAAGATAAACATTACCCATAATATTGCGAACTCAAATATATGATTTATTCTCAATTCCATACCCAAATACGTGGTCAAAATCCAAAAATCCCAATTTCTAGGTTTTCTACCAAAAACGCAAATTTTCCACAATATTTCCATGTTAAAATATACATATAATCTAATTATTTAACTTGCAATAGGTGGGAATTACTTACCTTAACATGGATGATGAAAATATCCCCTTGAAGCCTCTCCAAAATCGCTCAAACCAAGAGAGAAATGAGTGAAATGGGCTAAATCCCGCTTTTAAATACATTCTGCCTAGCACAGTCGCCCCCTTCTTCACATTCGCGACCAAAGCCTCGCGTTCGCGATGCCTTCAGGCCCTACTGCTTCGCGTTCGCGGTTGAAGTATCACGTTCGCGAAGGCTAAATGGCTCCAGGTCCCCCAATCCTCTTCCTTCTTCGCGTTCGCGACCCCTGTGCCGCGTTCGCGAGGGTTTGTCTAGCTTCTACCTTGCATTCGCGTCAACTGCCTCACGTTCGCGAAGGCCAATTCCCAGCAGTCCCAAAATTCCTCTTCGCGAACGCGGGATTGCTTTCGTGTTTGCGAAGGACAACACCAGAACCAGTAACAACAGTTCCAAAACAGCTCGACTTGATGTGATACCATCCCGAAATACACCCGAGGCCCCCGGGACCCCGTCCAATCACTCCAACCTATCCCAAAATATAACACGGACCTGCTCGAGGTCTCAAATCACACCGAACAACGTCAAAATTATGAATCGCATCCCAATTCAAGCTTAATGAACTTTAGAACTTCAAACTTCTACATTCGATATCGAAACCTATCAAATCACGTCTGATTGACCTCAAATTTTGCACACAAGTTACATTCGACATTACGGACCTACTCCAACTTACGAAATCAAAATCCGTCCCCGATATCAAAATGTCCACTCCCGGTCAAACTTCCCTAAAACCTTCAAATTCCAACTTTCGCCAAATGACCCCAAAATGACCTACGGGCCTCCAAATCCACATCGAGATGCACTCCTAAGACTAGAAGCACCATACGAAGCTATTCACATGCTCGGAATCCCAAACGGGCATCGATACCATTGAAATGCAGTTTAACCTAAATTCATGAAATTCTTCCAAAGTATCAACTTTCCACAATAGGCGCCGAAATACTCCCGGGGTCATCCAAAACCCGATCCGAACATACGCCTAAGTCTAAAATCATCATACGAACCTGTTGAAACCTTCAAATCCCGATTTTGAGTCGTTTACACAAAAATCACACCTTAGTTAATTTTTTCCAACTTAAAGCTTCCGAAATGAGAATTTTCTTTCCAAATTAACTCTGAACTCCCCGAGATTCAATTCTGACCACACGTACAAGTCATAATAGCTGAAGTGAAGCTGCTCATGGCCTCAAACTGCTGAACGGCGCGCTAGAGCTCAAAACGATCGGTCGGGTTGTTACAAAAATAACATACTATATACCATTTTGGTATATAATATTTAATTCAATTTTATGTAATTTATTGCAACAACTTACTATTACAATATATGGTATAATGTAATAATATATTTTAATTTGATATTTTTAAATTTTTTCAAAGAAAAATTTAATGGGTCATTTTTTAATTTTCTAACAGAGTACTCGATGTTATATACCCAACGAGTATATTATATATAGCATGCAGGTATCATAGTATACTACAATAATATACTTCGACTGCTACTAATATATTATACCAGTTATATAAAAAAAAGGTGAATAAATATTTACTTTATTAGTTGTCTTTTCTTGTTGTATAAAAAAAGGAAGAATAATAAAAAAGAGCAAAAATAGCTAATGAAATTAGATTATGAAGAGCAAAATAAAAAAAATAAAAAAAAGGAGTTAAATGAAATTAGAAAAAGGAACAACAAATAAAGAAAAAAAAAAGGAGAAGCCAAAATTGAGTGTGAAATTAAATTATGGTAATAATAATAATAATAATAATAATAATAATAATAATAATAATAATAATAATAATAATAATAATAATAATAATAATAATAATAATAATAGTATAATTTGGGTAAAAGATAAATGAACAGAAGAAGAAAAAAGAAGAAAATGAGAAAAGAGAAAAGAAAGAAAAAAAGGGGGAAAAAAAAGAAACAAAGAAATAAAATAGAAAAGGAGAAAAAAGAGGAAATTATCCACAAAAGCTATTATGGGTGGAAAATGTAATTAATTTGATGGGTAGAAAAGTAAATGGGTAGGCAAGGGTAAATATCATTAGGATAATTTAGCCAACCTGACAATAGTTTTCCAAACTCAATTAAGAAGGGCTAAACAACCAAGATAATAAAATAAAATAATATTTTCAAACTATCAAAGATAGTCAGTAACCAATAGAACAATGTAACTTCTGAATAAGATGTACCAGTTATAGAATACCGCATGTCTTTTATACTACCCATTAATGAGCAGACCAAACCATAAATAAATATCAATCAAATATAAATCAATTAAACCATTCCAGAAGATGAACTACATCTTGAAAAAATTTGTCCAAGAAAAGTATAAACATCGAGTATTAGAAAAAGGGGCAAAACATACCTAGTCTGAAAAAATACGGAAAATAGCCATAACCATAGCAGTAGAGTCCCAAAGACAAAGAATTGAGTCCTAAGGTGTGTTTGGTATAATGGAAAATATTTTTCGTGGAAAATATTTTTCAAGAAAATATTTTCTTGGAAAACAAATAGTAATCTTATTCATTTTCCGGTGTTTGGTACGAAAATTAAGGAAAATAACTTGTCAAGAGTATTCATAAATAATTTAGATACAATAAACATGAAGTCATAAACTTTTGAACCAACAACCTTTCGAACCCACAAATTTCATAAACTTTCGAACCGCTAAACTTTCGAAATCACGAAATTTCGAACCCGTAAACTTCCAAACACATAAACCTCCGAACTCATAATTTTGGAACTTAAAAAATTTCGAACCTCTAAACCGAAAGATGAAAAAACTAAAATTGAAAATATATAAAAAAATATTTTTTTCCCGGGGGAGGGGGCAGAAAAACGAAAAAATATAAATTTGAAATTACAAAAAATAAAATTAAAAAAAAACTTTTTTTGTGCGGGGGGGGGGGGGGGGGGGGGGGAGGCGGCAGTGGGGTGTGGAAGGAAAAAAACAGAAATTTAAAAATTACAAAAAAAAAGTTAAAAAAAAAACTTGTTTTTGTGCTAGGTGGGGGCAGTGGAGCGGGTGGTGGGTAGTGCAGAACAACGAAAAAATAGAAATTTGAAATTACAAAAAAAAGTAAATTTTTTTTGGGCGGGGGGAGAGCGGGGAGGGGGAGGGAGGGTGGGTGGTGACGAAAAAAAAAAAAGTCTTCTTGGAGAGAGAGAGGTGGAGTTAGGTGGGTGGGTGTGAGGGTGTGGGGTGGGTGGGTGAGGGTGGGGAAGGTTGAGAAGGAGTTTTGAAAAATATTTTCCCTTTTCTTGATAAGGAAAACATTTTCCTCCAATTGGAGGAAAATGAGCTCATAATGAAAATGTTTTCCAAAATATTTAAACCAACCAAACATGGAAAAATTGAAAAATATTTTCCGAAAAATATTTTCCTTCGTACCAAACACACCCCTAGTATTCTATTAACTTATATATTAGGTTTAGACTTTGTTTAGCTTTTAGTTGTGAATTCCCTATTCTTTTTACCCAGGATTTATACAAGAAAATATTATAGTAACGTAACACTAAAAAAATATATTTGAAGAGCTAAAAGGCTATTAAGAAGGTTTAACGTATATTAACAATATGGATTTGCTGAGAATAAGGGTTAATAGTATTAAGAACATCATTTGGTCACAAAAATATATGTGCAACATATTTTGAGACGTATTAAGGATGTTTAGAAGTGAGGAGAAATAGTTTGGAAGAAATTGCAACTGTAAGTGAAAAAGATGTGCAAAGCCGCACATCTCCTGACTTTGAATGAGTATAACCTCTATGTTATAAAACGTTTTCCCATAGTTCTTGATTCCAAATTATAGTTCTTTGAGTCTAGTTTTCGTTAACCTTACGAAAAAAATAAAACGGAAGAAAATTAAATTACCGATAGAAACGATCTAATTTGAATTAATTAATATTGCGTTAATATTAAAAAATAAATTTAGTCCAAGAAATTAATCAATCAATCATGTGACCAAATCTGAAGCCGAAGTCGAAGTCGAGCTGAGCGAGCGAGCGAGCGACGACGGCCACGTGAGGCTTGCCTTCTTCTCAGCTCTTTAAGAGCTAGAAGAAGTGCAATTGTATATATACCCATCAAAACTCTTTTCCTCCTCCAATATGGGACAACGTTCCTTTGTCAAAGAGGAAAATTCAAAAAAAATTATTTTTCCTCCATTTTTTATTCCCTCTATTTTAAGCTCTAAGAAGCTTACACCCAACAATCCCCTACATGAATGGGGAATAACTATATAATGGAAATATGCATGAAAAACTGTGTAATTTATAAGTAAGGATTAATCGCATCTGGATAAGTAGGTTTCCCTTTGAACTTTCCGTAGTGAGCTTATGTCAGATATACTCGATCAATCGCTAGATTTGATATCTTTGAACCGTCGAACTTTGGTGTATACAAAGACAACCATAAATCACACAACCAACCCTTAATCGTCTTTGGTTCTCATTGTTGTGTTTGTTTCATCCATGAACACCGCCTGGTTTCATAAGTGCGTAGAGAACTGGCCTTGCAAAATTCTCCTTGAAGCGGCTAACAGTTCACACTTACATAGGTAATTCCTAAACGTGTCATCCCGTAGATACTGTCACGACCCAAAATCCTTGAAAGGTCGTGATGGCCCCAGACACTACTGTTAGTCAAGCCAACACCAATAATTAGTAAATTCTCGTTTTAATATTTTGAATTCATAGTTATTTCCCTCAATTAAATAGCAGAAGATGGAGTTTACAAAATACATAATAATATCTTTAAAAGAATTTTCAATACAGTGCAACCCATAATCATCCCAAAACCCGATGTCATAAGTGCATGAGCATTTACTAAGAATGTAAAATAAAATACAACAGTTGTCCGAAATACAATTGGACAGGAAAAATATAAGTACTCTGAAGGAGACTCTGTTGGCCGCGGAATGTCGTATAGAAAGCAGCTCACCTAAGTCTCCGCCATAATCGTGCCTCTGCGCCCACAAGGTCGCTAAACATATGTGTACCTGCATAAAAATGTGCAGCAAGTGTAGCATGAGTACGTAAATCAACGCGTACCTAGTAAGTATCCCGCCTAACCTCGAAGAAGTAGTGACGAGGGGTCGACTCGGACATTTACTATGGGCTATAATCAATATACCAATGATATGATAAATTATGGATTTTATAAGGCAACTGTAAACTCAATAACATGAAGCAGATAAATAATTCTCTTATCACCAGGGGAGTTCCAAATTTATTTTTATCTTTTAACAATTTAAATCTCCGGCCAATGAGGCCATATCAATTATCAATAATTCCCAAAACAATCAATTAAGTCATGCGCAAATCATGTCGAGGTCATACGACCCGATCCAACATAATATTTAAATTGTGCATTGCAGAGGGTCGAATGGCACGAACCATAGATGCATCTATAAATTTTCTCGCTCGCGAATCATACATGCGATGCGGTCCCCGCTCACGAATCAGACATGCGACGCAGTCCCCGCTCGCAAATCATACATGTGATGCGGTCAAATATAAATTTAAGAAAATACCCCGCTCGCGAATCATACCTGCGACGCGGCCAAATATAAGTTTAACATTTAAATCATATCTCTTTCTTGATTCTTTTTTTTTTTTAATAATGAAAATTCAACTTGAAACTTTTTAAGAAAATTACCCCGCTCGCGAAACATACATGCGACACGGTTACTCATAGATTTCTTCAGCTTTTATGATATTCCTCAATTCTTTTCGAAATTTCAAAGTTCAAATGAAACCTTCTAAAACTTAAGTTCTTCAATTTCAACTCCTTTCAAAAATATTTAATAAGCAGACTCAATCTCGCTCCCTCTCAAGGCAAACAACAAACATAAATAAATAACAATATCAACAAGGAATGATGTGAGCCTACAACTACCCGAACGTAGGTATAGCTAGTAGCTACGTACGGACTCTCGTCACCTCGTGCGTACGTAGTCCCCATAATTAGGTACAAATATTTATTTAATTCACCTATAAGGTTAATTCCCTCTTACAATGTTAGAAAGGAGACTTACCCTGCTCCGAAGTTCCATAACCGGCTCCCAAGCCATTCAATCAACTCAAATCGATGCCCAACGCTCCAAAACTAATCAATAAATGAGCAAATCCATAAATATATGCTCTAATACTCATTATAATCTAATTTATAACAATTTCTAGCTCCGCTCGAAAATACGATAAAATCACCCTCGGGCCCACATGCCCGGATTCCAAAAATATTCGAAGATAATCATTACCCATAACCTTCTGAACTCAAATATATGTTTTATTCCCAATTCCATGCCCAAATTCGTGGTAAAAATTCAAAAATACCAAATTCTAGGTTTTCTATCAAACCCCCACAATTTTTACTAATTTTTATGTTCAAATCCATATATAATCATGTATTTATCTTATAATAAGTGGAAATCACTTACCTTGACATTGATGACGAAGAATGAGCTCTAAACCCGCTCCAAGGCTGGCTCTCATGGAGGAAATGAGGTGAAAATGAGCCAAGCCCTCGTTCTTAAAAGAACACACTGCCCAGCCCCGTCCTTCGCACCTGCGGTCCAATAGCCGCTCCTGCGGCTCCGCAGGTGCGGTCCAAATTCTGCTTCTGCAGTCCTCACTGTCCAGCCAAGACCTCGCACCTGCGGAAGTTCTTCACTTCTGTGAGCATCGCATGTGCAACCTGCTCTGCGCATCTGCATAATTTACGCACCAGCGCTGGCTGCCTCGTGCCTGCGCACTCGCAGGTGCGCTCCTCCAGTCTGCTTCTGCGGCTCCCCCAGCTCCAGTCCTTTCTTGCTTCTGTGAGCAAATCCGCCGCACCCGCGATCTCTCACATGCGGCCAAAGTCACGCAGGTGCGATTACACCATAAGCATTAAGCTTCAGAAATTCTTAAGTCAAAAAATCGATCCGTTAATCTTCCGGAATCCACCCAAGGCCCTCAGAACCTCAACCAAATATACCAACACGTCCCAAAACACGTTACGAACTTAGTCTAGTCTTCAAATCATATCAAACAACGTCGAATTCATGAATCACACCCCAATCTAACTTTAATGAACTTTAGAATTTCAAACTTCTACAATTGATGCTGAAACCTATCAAATCACGTCCGATTGACCTTAAATTTTGTACACAAGTCACATTTGATATTACGGGCCTATTCCAACTTCGGGAATCGGAATCCGACTCCGATATCAAAAGTCCACTCCCGGTCAAACTTTTCAAAATTATCCAAATTTTTAACTTTTGCCAAATGACTCCAAAATGACCTACGGACCTCCGAATTCAATTCCGGACGCGCTCCCAATACCAGAATCACCATACGGAGTTATTCCCATACTCGAAATCCCAAACGAACATCGATAACATTGAATTACACCTCAACCCAAATTTATAAAATTCTTCCAAAATGCCAACTTCCACAATAGGCGCCGAAACGTTCCAGGGTTATCCAAAACCCAATCCGGATATACACCCAAGTCCAAAATTACCATACAGACATGTTGGAACCTTCAAATCCCGATTCCGAGGTTGTTTACTCAAAATCACACTTCAGTCAATTCTTCCAACTTAAAGCTTCCGAACATAGAAATTTCTTTTCAAATCAACTCTGAACTTCCCGAATTTAAATTCCGATCACGCGTACAAGTCATAATACCTGCAGTGAATCTACTCATGGCTTCAAACCGCTGAACAACGCGCTAGAGATCAAAACGACCGGTCGGGTCGTTACATTCTCTCCCACTTAAACATACGTTCGTCCTCGAACGTGCTAAGAACTGCATTGCAGTTGTCCGAAATCACTGTTTAACACCTCGTGCACCTACATGTGCTACCACAACTCAGTTAAGCACATTAGCTCGTTCAAATCTGAAGATATTCTCTTTTATTTAGGCAAATAAGCCTTAGAGCCCAGTTCCAACATTCAAAATTCTCTGCCAGGCCTGTTTCCAATATACGAACACCGTATGAATCACCACACGATGTACTAGAACATGACTGCGTACCTTTGCTAAATTCACACCATGCACCGTAACATTCACATGACCATAATAACATTCTCTGATCATAATAGCCAACATTCCCCGAATCTGATGTTCACCATGCACCTATGACATATATAAGTCTGGTTCTAACTCTTGCAATACCGCCACAACGGAAGAGACATGTAGAAGTTCATTACCAGCTGCCGAGTCGAAAAATCATTGAGTGTCTCCTCCTGACTAGAATCATCACCCCATTATAACCAAATAATGGTATTTGCTCTTTACTATACTTCATATAATTCGTTTGCACTGATCCCGGATCCAATAATCTCATCTCACCCAGCATAAGCTGTTCAGGTAATAAGCCACCTCAGACGCTGCCAAAAGGTCTCATGTGATGCCACAATGTGCCAATAAGCTACAAACTCAATGTGATACATGAGGAAAATGAACTCTGGAAAGAACTACTCAACCCACGTAACTAACTAGACAACCGAAAAGGTGTTACGAACCTTCCTCAGAAAATGGGACACAAAACACACAAAATAAAATATAGGGGACTATACTCAACATCACACTATTACGGCGTGCAACCCGATCCAAATAACATACCTATGGCGGCATGCCACCCGATCTGCACAAAAAGAATCTATAAGGAAATACTTACCGGCTAGAATGCTCATTACTGCAAAATATCCGAATATCAGACACAAGCACTCTAAGTGCATGATACCATCCTTGGGAGGACCGACATCGCCATACGTTACTAAACTCAAGCACAACTAAGGTGTGATATATGATCTGAATCTCGAGAGCCATCTTGCTCACATAGCACCATCGCTATGTGGAACCTCAACACATAAGAAATTTATCAAGCCGTTTCACAACTCACACGACACAATATAATATTACATGAAATAGACGGTGACGAAGTAACATCCAACGTCGGAATACTCCTCCATAAGGAGTGGTATGCTGAAATGAACACATCCGGCCTGACATAGAGCCCATATTCACATTTAAATCCATCCACAGACCTCAAGCTGATTCTGATCGCACCTAACTAGGCTACAAACCTTTCAAGGATCTATAATAACCCCTTTTCCCATAACACACAAGAACAACCATCATATCCGGAACAAACCTCCACGGTCCACAACCAAATAAACCGAGCGCCCTCTAGGCATAAATTCTCATATGAACAATAGTATCGCAATCTCCATACTTGGTTCCAATCTTCGATCAATCAAGTGACTACATGTCACACTTATTCAATCTTCCCGTGGGATACGCTCCCATGACCTTCTGCACCAGGTAACAAGTCTGTACATTTATACCATCGGCCGCACAAATGTTGTAAAGAGAATCAAGGATCCGCAAATCAATACACAAAGCCTCTTACACAGGACACCGATCTTAGGTGACGCTGAAGACAATACCAACATACTCTAAATATCTAACTTTTTTTCCTACTCATCCGAGCTCGTGACATCCTTGTCCACACCAAACCACAACCTTGATTCTCAACTTCCAATTCCTATGCTACTCACTGCACCTAATCATGCCAATGCGCAAGAGTACAGGAATTTCATCATAACTCTTGAACCACTAATAGGGTAAACACTTTATCATATAGAAACCATCTACTTAACTCATTTCAAGAGATCCATTGCAACACGTGACTGAATTCTCATATCCGCAGAAAATATCGGCCTCAAGTAGTGGTCTAAACCACCATAAGTCTCCTGGGATTCCTCTACACATATTATGCCATAATACTTGAATTCCTCCAAATAAAATCAATTACGGCGGCCGTCAAGCCTCGCATGTACCGCCAAAAATCACATGCATAACTCAATGCACTGAAGGAACTGATCATTTCCACCATCATGCCAATTCAACCATTGTTAGCCGACCCGTCTTTTCTCAATTTATTCTCAACTTGCCTTAGAAATAATAATAGCTCCATTCATTACATCACGAACTCAAATCTGCACTCATCCCGAGTGACCTTATTTCACGAGACCACGCTGTCTCAAAACCCACGAACCATTTCATACCCTCCTTGTGCGCATAATCGCGTCTTCAACTGATATACCCATTCTGATGACTCTTCTATAAATCCAAAGTTACATATTCCCCTTCATCTCATGATACCCCATAGACCAAGGATAGCACGGAACACTCCAAGCTCCTTTATCATAATCCACTGCAAAAGCTCAATATTCAACCATACTATGCATTCGAAATCCTTAGGCACCATACCTTAACTTTTGAATCCACTAGGACCGTTATTGAGAGTCACCCACTTTGACTTGGTCCCGAATATAATCAACTCCAAGGCTCTGCTAGCACATGAGCACCCTCTCAAAGAAGCACCTGGCCGAATCATCTTCCTTGTAACACGCCCCTACGCGAAGCATAAGTCCTGACTCTTCCCAAAGCCTGAGCATGAACCGATAAGGCCAACTATAACATACATTCCTCAAATCGCTTGCTCAAATTACCACTGATGTTCTCTTTCCTTAGTCGTAATAACCCATTAATATGCTGATAACCAGAAACCTTACAAATAGATGACCATGCAATCCAACTGTGGGCGGTGGGACTCTCCCACTTAGCTTGAAGCTACTATTGCATAACCCTGGAACCCACCAAGATTCTTCCTTCATCGGCCTGATCTGGCACAATCAACCCGCCAAATTCCTCGAAATCTTTCCATTAACCTTTAATGAACACTCCAAACCACTAGCCACATCTACATATTAAATCTCTTACCGGGTAGCCAGTATAATTCTTCGTAGAAGCTTCGTCAACACCACACGACCGCTAACCTGCTCACAGGAGATAACCCACCTGTGAAAATTACATGCCGACATATTCCAATGTGGTTGCACTGGGTATAATTACTACGAAATCAGTAGATCATCCTGAGTCCGAGCTCATTCACCAGTTGCACCACTCTGTTCACTCCTTATGGACGTCAACTAAAGGTGCGACAATACATTCCAATCCAAAGCCATGTTGTAACCTTCTTCATATCAAGCAACTCATTTCTGTTATATCCAATCTTCCGCCGTATAATAGCCAATATTTCAAATTAAGTCCGTAGGCCCAATCACCGTCCACCAAAATTCCCAAATCACTCTAATCTTTCCTCAAGGCTTGTATCTATCCTATCACATAACCCACATGCTCCCCTGCCACTCTCCCACTTTGGTCAAACTTACTCCTTTAAGTAACTACCCGACTCCTGTTTCTCACACTTGGCCTTCTATAAGTTTATCCGCCGCAAGGCACCTCCCATATGTCATTCCTCATCCTTCACTGATCAGTTGTTGCCTTAAATCAAAATCTACCTCTGTAGACTGAATAGGAAGGGAATGAAGGCATAAGCCTTAAAGGAATTGAATCGCACGATGAGGAATCAAGAAGGAAAGTGATCCGAACAGTTCTGTAGCCTCTCGAAGATAAGTACAGACGTCTTTGTACCGATTCACAAGACTTTACTAGACTCACTCATGACTCGTGAGACCTAAATGAACCTATTGCTCTGATACCATGTTGTCACGACCCAAAATCCTTAGAAGGTCGTGATGGCGCCGGACACTACTGTCACACAAGCCAACACCAATAATTAGTAAATTCTCATTTTAATATTTTCAATTCATAGTTATTCCCCTCAATTAAATAGCAGAAGATGGAGTTTACAAAATACATAATAATATCTTTAAAAGAATTTCCAATACAGTGCAATCCATAATCATCCCAAAACCCGATGTCACAAGTGCATGAGCATTTACTAAGAATGTAAAATAAATACAACATTTGTCCGGAATAGAATTGGACAGGAAAAATGTAAGTACTCTGAAGGAGACTCTGTTGGCTGTGGAATGTCGTATAGAATGCACCTCACCTAAGTCCCCGCCATAATCGCGCCTTTGCGCACACAAGGTCGCTAAACATATGTATACCTGCACAAAAATGTGCAGCAAGTGTAGCATGAGTACGTAAAATCAACGTGTACCTAGTAAGTATCCCGCCTAACCTCGAAGAAGTAGTAACGAGGGGTCGACTCGGACACTTACTATGGGCTATATTCAATATACCAATGATATGATAAATTATATATTTATAAGGCAACTGTAAACTCAATAACATGAAGCAGATAAATAATTCTCTTATCACTAGGGGATTTCTAAATTTATTTTCATCTTTTAACAATTTAAATCTCCGGCCAATGAGGCCATGTCAATTATTAATAATTCCCAAAACAATCAATTAAGTCATGCATAAATCATGCCGAGGTCGTACGGCCCGATCCAATATAATATTTAAACTGTGCACTGCCATAGGGGCGAATGGCGCGAACCATAGATGCATCTATAAATTTTCCCGCTCGCGAATCATGCATGCGATGCGGCCCCCGCTCGCGAATCATGCATGCGATGCGGTCAAATATAAATTTAAGGAAATATCCCGCTCGCGAAGCATACCTGCGATGCGGCCAAATATAAGTTTAACATTTAAATCATATCTCTTTCTTGATTAATTTTTTTTAAAAAAATAATAATGGAAATTCAACTTGAAACTTTTTAAGGAAATTACCCCGCTCGCGAAACATACATGTGACGCGATTACACATAGATTTTTTCAGCTTTTATGATATTCCTCAATTCTTTTCGAAATTTCAAAGTTTAAATGAAACCTTTTAAAACTTAAGTTCTTCAATTTCAACTCCTTTCAAAAACGTTTAATAAGCAGACTCAATCTCGCTCCCTCTCAAGGAAAACAACAAACATAAATAAATAACAATATCAACAAGGCATGATGTGAGCCTACAATTACCCGAACGTAGGTATAGCTAGTACTACGTACGGACTCTCATCACCTCGTGCGTACGTAGTCCCCACAATTAGGTACAAACATTTATTTAATTTACCTATGGGGTTAATTCCCTCTTACAAGATTAGAAAGGAGACTTACCTCACTCCGAAGTTCCATAACCGGCTCCAAAGCCATTCAATCAACTCAAATCGATGCCCAACGCTCCAAAACTAGTCAATAAATGAGCAAATCCATAAATATATGCTCTAATACTCATTATAATCTAATTTATAACAATTTCTAACTCCGCTCAAAAAGTCGATAAAATCACCCTCGGGCCACATGCCTGGATTCCAAAAATATTTGAAGATAATCATTATCCATAACATTATGAACTCAAATATATATTTATTCCCAATTCCATGCCCAAATTCGTGGTAAAAATTCAAAAATATCAAATTCTAGGTTTTCTACCAAACCCCCACAATTTCTACTAATTTTCATGTTCAAATCCATATATAATCATGTATTTAGCTTATAATAAGTGAAAATCACTTACCTTGACATTGATGACGAAGAATGAGCTCCAAACCCGCTCCAAGACTGGCTTTCATGGAGGAAATGAGGTGAAAATAAGCCAAGCCCTCGTTCTGACTTTGTTTGATCTCTTTGAACCAAGATCTTGGGATCTCCAGTCTTCTAGGTAGAGTTACCGCCACAATAATTTATCCTCGGCCATAGTCCCATTCTCCTCGATGATCTTTTAACTACCTCTCTAGTTAAACCTTTTGTAAGTGGATCCAACACATTGTCGCTTGACTTAACATAGTCAATTGTGATGATCCCTTAGAGAGTAGCTGCCTAACGGTTTTATGTCTTCGTCATATATGACACCGTTATACATAACGCTCCCAGCCTTTTCAATTGCCGCTTGACTATCGCAATGTATGCATATTGGTGTCAACGGTTTGGTCCAAAATATAATATCTTCCAAGATATTCCGGAGCCATTCAGCTTCTTCACTGGCTATAAATTTAGCCTCTATTGTAGAGCGGGCAATATACGTTTGTTTGGATGACTTCCAAGATACCGCTCCTCCACCAATAGTGAATACATATCCACTTGTGGACTTAGAATCAGTTGAACCGGTGATCTAATTTGCATCACAGTATCCCTCAATTACCGTAAGATAATTACTGTAGTGTAAAGCAAAGTCTTGGGTATGTTTTAAATATCCCAAAACTCATGTCATCCCCATCCAATGAGATTGACATGGAATACTCGTGTATCGAATCAATTTACTTATAGCACAAGCTATATCTGATCGATTACAATTCATGATATACATTAAACATCTCAACGTACGAGCATAATCCAATTGTGATATACTTTGGCCTTTGTTCTTTGCAAGTGCAAGATTCACGTAAATTGGACTCTTTGCAACTTTAAAATCTAAGTACTTGAATTTTTCAAGTACTATATTTATGTAATGAGATTACGACAAAGCCAGACCTTGAGGAGTCTTATGGATCTTAATACCCAGAATTAAATCGGCAACTCCCAAGTCTTTCATATCAAACTTGCTAGTTAGCATACGCTTGGTCGCATTTATGTTGGCAATGTCATTACTCATTATCAGCATATCATCCACATATAGGCAAACAATGACTATGTGATTTGTAACATTTTTAATGTACACACATTTATCACATTCATTTATATTAAAACTATTTGACAACATTGTTTGGTCAAAATTCGCATGCCATTGTTTGGGTGCTTGTTTTAGTCAGTAAAGCGACTTAATAAGTCTACATACCTTATTTTCTTTACCTGGAACCACAAACCCTTAAGGTTGTTCCATATAATTTCTTCCTCCAAATATCTATTTAAAAAAGTCGTTTTAACGTCCACTTGATGAATTTCAAGACCATATACCGCAAATAATGCTACTAACGTTTGTATGGACGCAATTCTTGTAACTGGAGGGTATGTATCAAAATAGTCGAGACCTTCTTGTTATCTATACTCTTTGACCACAAGTCATGCCCTATATTTGTTAATAGTACCATCATCTTTCATTTTCCTCTTAAAATTCCATTTAGAACCCAATGGTTTATTGCCTGGAGGAAGATCAACCAATTCACATATATGGTTGTTTAGTATGGATTCTTTTTTACTATTGACTGCCTCTTTCCAAAATAATGATTCGGAAGAAGTCATAGCTTCTTTAAATGTTCCAGGCTTATTTTCCAATAAGAAAGTCACAAAATCTTGTCCAAATGAAGTAGACGTTCTTTGATATTTACTACGTCTTGGATCCTCCTGATTATAAGTACTTTCTTTTGTTTCTTCTCGAAGTCATTTATATCCTTCACCAATCGACTCACATTCCTTTTTATACGGATATATACTCTTGAAAAATTTAGCATTATTTGATTCTATAACCGTATTATTATGAATATCGGGATTTTCTGATTTATGAATCAGAAATCGATATGCTTTACTATTTGTTGCATGTCCTATAAAAACACAATCAACGGTTTTCGGTCCTATATTTACCCTTTTGGATTTAGGAACTTTCACCTTTGTCAAACACCCCCACACTTTAAAATAATTCAAGTTAGGCTTCCTTCCTTTCCATTTTTCATATGGAATGGACTGCTTTTTGCTATGGGGTATTCGATTTAATATCCGGTTAGGTGTAAGAATGGCTTCCCCTCACAAGTTCTATGGCAAGCCAGAACTTATCAGCAGAGTGTTCATCATTTCCTTTAATGATTGATTCTTTCTTTCTGCAATCCCAATGGATTGGGGCATGTAAGGGGCCATTGTTTGATGAATAATTCCATATTCTAAACATATCTCTTCAAAAGGAGATTCATATTCACCGCCCCTATCAATTTTTATCATTTTGATTTTCTTGGTAAGTTGCGTTTCAACTTCATTTTTGTATTGCTTGAATGCATCTATTGCTTCATCTTTACTATTAATAAGTAAACATAGCAATATCGAGTCAATAAAAATTATGAAATACTTCTTTCCACTGCAAGATGGTATTGACTTCATGTCAAAAATATCTGTGTGAATTAAGTCTAAAGGATTTGAATTCCTTTAAACTGACTTATAAGTATGTTTAACATACTTAGATTTCACACATATTTGACATTTTGATTTGTTGTAATCAAACCTAGGCAATACTTCCAAATTAATCATTTTTCGCAAGGTTTTATAATTGACATGTCCCAAACGTATATGCCATAAATTATTTGACTAAAGTAAGTAAGAAGAAGCTGAAATTTTATTATTGTCAACAACCATTACATTCAGCTTAAAAAGGCTCTCAGTAAGATAACCTTTTCCTAAGTACATCTCGTTCTTACTTATTACAATTTAGTCTGAAATAAAAACACACTTAAACTTGTTCTTGATGAGAAGTGAAATAGAAACTAAGTTCTTTCTTATTTTAGGAATATGACAAACGTTGTTCAGAGTTACCATATTGCTAGACGTTATCTTCATAAATATTTTTCCATAACCTTCAATTTTGGCCGTTGCAGAATTTCCCATAAAAATGGTCTCGTCGGGTCTAGCGGGAGCATATGAAGCAAATGCTTCTCTAACAGTACAAACATGGCTAGTGGCTCTAGAATCAATCCACCACTCCTTAGGATTTTCCATTAAGTTGCATTCAGGCAACATAGTGCACAAATTATCTATATCATCATTTGTTTCAACCATATTTGCTTGATCCTTTTTCTTCTCTTTCTTTGGAGCACGACATTCTGCAGCTTTGTGTCCAACCTTTCCACAGTTGTGGTAGTTTCCCTTGAATTTCTTCGTGCTAGGATAGTTGTTTGGTCCAGAGGACTTCTTCCTCTTTTCAGATTAGTTGGAGCAGTCTCAACAATATTTGCTCCCATAATTGTTGAGTTCCCACGTGTTTTCTTTTCTACAACTTTATTGTCCTCTTCGATCCTCAATCAAAGGATGAGATCTTCAAGTTTTATCTCCTTGTGCTTGTGTTTCAAGTAGTTCTTAAAGTCCCTCTGTAACGACCTGGCCGGTCATTTTGAGAGTAATAACCCCTATCCCCTATTTACTGTTTCCCCCGTACTTTTTTCTGCTTATGTGACTTGTCGGGAGGTTTTGTTTTTGGTTATGGAGTGTTTTGGGACACTTAGTCCCTAAAACGGGAGCTTAAGTCTTAGGATTTTGACCGTAGTTAGAACTATGTGAATACGACTCCGGAATGGAGTTTTGTCCGTTCTGTTAGCTCCGCTGGGTGATTTTGGACTTAGCAGCGTGTCCGAATTGTGTTTTGGAGGTCTGTAGCTTATTTAGGCTTGAAATGGCGAAAGTCAAATTTTTCGAGATTTGGACCGGTAGTGAGAATTTTGATATCGAGGTCGGTTTCCGATTCTGGAAGTTGGAGTAGGTCCATAATGTTTAATATGACTTGTGTGCAAAATTTGGGGTCAATCGGACGTGGTTTGGTTTGTTTCGGCATCGGTTGTCGGATTTGGAAGTTTCAAGTTCTTTAAGTTTGAATCAGAGGATGATTTATGATTTTAGCATTATTTGATGTGGTTTGAGGGATCGACTAAGTTCGTATGGTATTTTAGGATTGGTTAGTATGTTTGGTCGAGGTCCCGGGGGCCTTGGGTGTGTTTCGGGTACTTAACGGATTGAGTTTGGGACTTATGCAATTGCTGGAGCAGCTGCATCTGGTGTAATCGCACCTGCGCACTATGGGCCGCAGGGGCGGCACTGCAGAAGCGGCCATGGAGTCGCAAAAGCAGTTTTGATCCTGTCCAGCTGGGACCGCAGGTGCGTCCATAGATCCGCAAAAGTGGACGCGCAGAAGCGGAAGAGGAGCACAGATGCGGGAGCTCGCAGAAGCGGCCTTGGTTCACAAATGCGGACTCAGCCGCCCTTAAGTGATTTTTGCACCTGCGATGGGATTTTTGTATGTGCGGTTGAAGGTTTGTAGAAGCGAGATTTCTGGGCAGAAAAGAGAAAAAATCGAGGGTTTGATTCATTTCTCCATTTTTGGACTTGGGAGCTCGGAAATTGGCGATTCTTTGAGGGATTTTTAGAGAGAGCTTTGGGGTAACGATTCCTAACTCGTTTTTGGTTGTATTTCATTAATCTATAGTTGTTTTCTCCATTTACTTTCGGATTTGGATTGAAAAGTGTGGAAAATGGGGGAAAAGTTCCCTAACCGATTTTCTGAGTTTTGATTGGGATTTAGACATCGGATTTGGTTAATTTTGGTATGAGTGAACTCGTGAGAGAATGGGTGTTCATATTTTGTGGCTTTTACCCGATTCTGAGACGTGGGCCCGGGTCGACTTTTTGGGGTGAATTTCGGAATCTTTGTTAAACTATTGATTTCATTAATTAGATGAGTCTATTATGGTTATATTTATGATATGTAATTACTTTTGGCTAGATTTGGACCATTTGGAACTGGATATCCATGGGAAAGACATTCTTACTGATTGATTGAGCTTGGTTCGAGGTAAATGGCTTACCTAACTTTGTGTGGGGGAACTCCCGTAGGATTTGTACTATTTTTGATATATGCGTGCCGTGTACGTGAGGTGACGAGTACGTGCACGGGCTAATTGTGTAAAAACTCAATTTTCTACAAAGTAATAACCTGATTTCTTTCTTATTTGAGTTTTATCAACATGTGTAGTATCCTGCTAGATTAGAATAGCATGTCTACTTGCCTTAACTATTTACTTGAAGTGCAGCATGTTTTAGTGAATTTACCTGTTTTTCCTTAACTGGTACTTAGGTTGAACTGTAGAATTTCGTGTCGTGACTATTGAATTCTATTGTTTAGTTACATATTTACTTTGGGACTACAGAACGGTATTTCGGGAGATCCCCCTGTACTGCATATTTACTTTGGGACTACGAAACGGTATTCCGGGAGATCCCCTTGTACTGCATATTTACTTTGGGACTACAGAACGGTATTTCGGGAGATCCCCCTATCTTGCATATTTTCTTTGGGACTACGGAACGGTATTCCGGGAGATCCCCCTGCATATTTACATTTGGAACTACGAGACGGTATCTCGGGAGATCCCCTGTTGTTATCTTTATCTACTGAGCTGTTGTCTTCTATGATTTCATTCTTGTTTAATTTCACTCTTTATTTTACTAAGGTATTTCATTTTATCTTGTGTTATTATATATATTTACAGTAGGTCCCTGACCTGACCTCGTCACTACTTGACCGAGGTTAGGCTTGGCACTTACTGGGTACCGATTGTGGTGTACTCATGCTACTCTTCTACACATATTTTTCGTGTGCAGATCCAGGTACTCCTTATCATCCGCACTATCAGTCCCCTTCTATTCTTACCCATGTCCATTATCTTCTATATTTTCTTTTGATAGACTCTGATGTATAGAGACACTAGATTTTCCTTCTGTAGTTTGTGATTCACGATGTTCCGGGTTTTGGGAGTGCTGTATAGTATGTTGAGGAGTTGGTTATTGTACATGCCAAGTGGCATGGAACTCAGTTATAGTGTTATTGCTACAATTAGTTGTTAAATTTATGTTTTCATTTTATTTATTCCACAAAATATTAGGCTTACCTAGTCATAGAGACTAGGTGCCGTCACGACATCATACGGAGGAGAAATTGGGTCGTTACAAGTTGGTATCATAGCTCTAGGTTCGTAGGTATCGTGAGTCACAAGCCAGTTTATTAGAGTCTCGTGGATCGGTACGGAGACATCTGTAATTATCTTCTGGAGGCTATGAAACTGTTAGGAAACTTTCACTACTTTGATTCCTTGTCGTGTGAAAATTGTTGACTTAAAAAAAAAAATTCTAAACTTCTGTATTCTATTCTCTCACAGATGGTGAGGACACGTACAAGCGGATATGATGACCTGGCATACGTACTCCTGCTAAAGCCGCGAGAGGTCGGGGCCGGGGCCGGGGTAGAGGCCAAGGACGTTCACGTGGTGTAGCCAGAGCACCCGCACGAACTGCTACAAAGGAGCCCCCAGTAGCTCCAGCTGGAGGGCAGGAACCTGAGGTACCTGTTTCTGCACCAGCCCTCTAGGAGACTCTAGCCCAGTTTCTGAGCATGTTCAGCACCTTAGCTCAGGATGGATTGATTCCACTTGCTCCTGCCACATCTCAGGACATGGGAGGAGCACAGAGTCCCGTCGCCAGTACTCCATAGTAGCGGGTTCAGGTCGACCAGGTTCCAGAGATTGTACCAATGCAGTCGGTAGCTCCAGCACAGCCCCAGGTTAGGGCAGCAACTTTTGAGGTGGAGCGGCTCAAACTTGAGAGGTACAAGAAGTACCACCCACCTACCTTCAGCGGATTTGCTACAGATGATACTCGGGGTTTTCTAGAGGAGTGTCATCGTATTCTCCGTACTATGGGCGTAGCGGAGACGAGCGGGGTTTCTTTTTCTACATTACAGCTTAGAGGAGCAGCCTATCAATGGTGGCATGCTTATGAGCTGAGTTGTCCGGATGAGGCAGTTTCACTTACATGGACTCAGTTCTCGGACATGTTTTTGAGAGAATATGTCTCTCAGAGCCTCAAGGACTCATGACGCGCGAAGTTTGAGCAGCTGCGCTAGGGTGCTATGACTGTGCCAAAGTATGCAGTCCATTTTAGTGATTTGTCCTGACATGCACCGGCCTTAGTTGCCACAGTCCGAGAGAGGGTTCGATGGTTTATTGAGGGACTCCACCCCAACATCCGGATTAGTATGTCCAGGGAGTTGGAGATGGATATTTCTTATTAGCAGGTTGTGAGTATCGCCAGGAGATTAGAGGGCATTCTTGCCCGGGATAAAGAGGAGAGGGAGGCCAAGAGGTATCGAGAGACTGGTTATTATTCTGGAGCTCGTGTCCCAGCAGCTCACCATGGTAGGGGTTACGTGAGTCGCCCCGTTCATTCAGCTCTTCCAGCCGCCAGTGGTGTTCCAGCTCCTTCTAGGCCCCAGGAGCCTTATTATGCACCGCTAGTATTTAGTGTGCCTCCTGCATGGAGTGTTCTTAGTGGCCAATTCAGCAGACCTGGCCCAAGCCAGTCACAGCAGCCACGCCCTCCCAGAGCTTGTTTTGAGTGTGGCGACACTTGCCATATAGTGAGGGATTACCCCAGATTTAGGAGGGGTGCACCTCCACAGACTTCTCAGCCACAGCGTGCTCCACCGGTCCTCAGGCTATGATTACAGCACCAGCTGCCACCCCACCTGCTCAGCCAGCCCGAGGTGGAGGTCAGGGAGGTAGAGGTTTCCCTAGAGGGGAGGCCAGGCCAGATATTATGCCCTTCCTACTCATACAGAGGCAGTTGCTTCTGATTCTGTCATTATAGGTATTGTCCCGGTCTGTCATAGAGATGCGTCAGTATTATTTGACCCAGGCTCTACATATTCTTATGTGTCCTCTTATTTTACCCCGTATTTGGACGTATCTCGGGATTCTTTGAGTTCCCCTGTTTATGTGTCTACTCCTGTGGGAGATTCTCTTTTTGTGGACCGCGTATATCAGTCGTGTTTGATTTCTCTCAGTGGTTTTGAGACCAGAGCCGATTTATTATTACTTAGCATGGTGGACTTTGATATTATTTTAGGCATGGACTGATTGTTGCCCCATTATGCTATTTTGGATTGTGACGCTACGACCGTGACGCTGGCTCTGCCAGGTTTACCACGATTAGAGTGGAGAGGTACCTTAGAGTATACTCCCAGTAGAGTTATTTCATTTCTTAAAGCTCAACGAATGGTTGAGAATGGGTGTGACGCGTATCTAGCTTATGTGAGAGATGTCAGTATTGATACCCCTACATTTGAGTCAGTTCTAGTAGTGAGGGACTTTCCAGATGTGTTCCCAGCTAACCTTTCGGGCATGCCGCCCGACAGAGATATTGATTTTGGCATTGATTTGTTGCCAGGCACTCAGCCCATCTCTATTCCTCTGTACCGTATGGCTCCTCCTGAGTTGAAGGAGTTGAAGGAGTTGAAGGAGCAGTTGCAGGAGTTGCTTGATAAGGGCTTCATCCAGGAGCCATACGGTACAGAGGAATAGAGATGGGCTGAGTGCCTGGCATGAAGGAGTTGAAGGAGCAGTTGCAGGAGTTGCTTGATAAGGGCTTCATCCGACCCAGTGTGTCACCTTGGGGTGCTCCTATCTTATTTATGAAGAAGAAGGATGGTTCTATGCAGATGTGTATTGATTACCGCTAGTTAAACAAAGTCACAGTGAAGAACAGGTATCCATTGCCTCCTATTGATAACTTATTTGATCAGTTACAGGGTGCTACAGTGTTTTTCAAGATTGACTTGTGTTCAGGTTATCATTAGTTGAAGATTCGGGAGCCAGATATCCCGAAGACTGCTTTCAGGACCAGATATGGTCACTATGAGTTTCTTGTTATGTCTTTTGGGCTGACCAATGCCCCAGCAGCTTTTATGCACTTGATGCACAGTGTGTTTTGGCCTTATCTTGACTCATTTGTCATTGTGTTTATTGACGACATTCTGATGTACTCTCAGACTCGGGAGGATCATGAGCAGCACCTGAGGATTGCGCTTCAGACCTTGAGAGAAAAGAAGTTATATGCAAAATTTTCAAAGTGTGAGTTTTGGCTAGACTCATTGGCATTCTTGGGTCATATAGTATCGAGTGAGGGGATCCAGGTGGATCCGAAGAAGATTGAAGCAGTACAGAGTTGGCCCAGACCGTCCTCAGCTATAGAGATCCTGAGTTTTCTTGGTTTGGTAGGGTATTACCGTCGATTTGTTGAGGGTTTCATGTCTATTGCAGCTGCTATGACCAGGCTGACCCAGAAGGATGATCCATTCAGATGGACAGAGGAATGTGATAAGAGCTTTCAGAAGCTCAAGACAGTTTTGACTACAACCCCAATATTGGTATTGCCTACAGGTTCGGGGTCTTATACTGTATATTGTGATGCATCGCGGATTGGTCTCAGCGCGTTGTTGATGCAGGACGGTAGGGTGATTGCCTAGCATCTAGACAGCTGAAGGTGCATGAAAAGAACTATCCTATCCACGACCTTGAGTTAGCAGCTATTGTTCATGCCTTGAAGATTTGGCGGCGTTATTTGTACTGTGCTCCTTGTGAGATTTACACCTATCATCGGAGTTTGCAGCATTTATTCAAGTAGAAGGATCTTAATTTGCGTCAGAGGAGGTGGTTGGAGCTGCTTAAGGACTATGATATCACTATTTTGTACCATCCGGGGAAGGCTAATATGGTGGCCGATGCTTTGAGTCGCCGGACAGAGAGTTTGGAGAGTTTAGCATATCTACTAGCAGCAGAGAGGCCATTGGCGTTGGATGTTCAGGCCTTAGCCAACCAGTTTGTGAGATTGGATATTTCTGAGCCGAGTCGAGTATTTGCTTGTGTGGTCTCCCGGTCTTCTCTTTATGATCGTATCAGGGAGCGTTGGTATGATGACCCCCATCTTCTTGTCCTTAAGGACACGATCCAGCACGGTGATGCTAAGGAGGTCACTATTGGAGATGATGGTGCATTGAGGATGCAGGGCAGGCTATGTGTGCCTAATGAAGATGGTTTGCGTGAGTTGATTCTCCAGGAGGCTCATAGTTCGCAGTACTCTGTTCATCCGGGTGCTGCAAAGATGTATCAGGACTTGAGGCAGCATTACTGGTGGAGGAGGATGAATAAGGACATAGTAGAGTATGTGGCCCGATGTCTAAATTGCCAGCAGGTGAAGTATGAGCATCAACGGCCAGGTGGGTTGCTTCAGAGGTTGGAGATTACGGAGTGGAGATGGGAACGGATCACTATGGATTTCATTGTTGGACTCCCACAGACTCAGCGGAGGTTTGATGCAGTTTGGGTGATTGTGGATAGGCTGACCAAGTCGACTCATTTCATTCCTGTGATAACTACCTATTATTCCGAGTAGCTAGCCCGAATCTACATCCGTGAGATCGTCAGGCTTCATGGTGTACCGGTATCTATTATCTTTGACCGGGGTACGCAGTTTATATCATGATTCTGGAGAGCCGTACAGCAGGAGTTGGGTACTAGACTGGATCTGAGCACAACATTTCACCCTCAGACGGATAGACAGTCCGAGCGCACTATTCAGATATTGAAGGATATGCTCCGCGCTTGTGTGATAGATTTTGGGGGGTGCTTAGGACCAGTTTTTTCCACTTGCGGAGTTTGCTTACAACAACAGTTATCAGTCCAGCATTCAGATGGCACCGTATGAGGCTCTGTATGGTAGGCGGTGTCAGTCCCCAGTAGGTTGGTTCAAGCCGGGTGAGGCCAGATTATTGGGTACAGACTTGGTTCAGGATGCCTTGGAAAAGGTTAAGGTGATTCAGGATAGACTTCGCACAGCCCAGTCCAGACAAAAGAGTTACGCGGACTGAAAGGTTTGCGATGTTGCATTCATGGTTGGAGAGCGGGTCTTGCTCCGAGTTTCGCCTATGAAGGGTGTTATGAGGTTCAGAAAGAAGGGCAAGCTGAGCCCAAGGTTCATTGGTCCTTTCGAGGTGTTGTGGCTTGTTGGGGAGGTTACTTATGAGCTTGCCTTACCTCCCAGCCTAGCAGGAGTTCATCCGGTATTTCATGTTTCGATGCTCCGGAAGTATGACGGTGACCCAGCTCATGTATTGGATTTCAGCTCAGTCCAGTTGGACAAGGATCTATTTTATGTTGAGGAGCCAGTGGCTATTTTAGACAGGTAGGTCAGAAAGCTAAGGTCAAAGAACATTGCTTCTATGAAGGTTCAATGGAGGGGACAGCCGGTCGAGGAGGCGACTTGGGAGACCGAGCAAGATATGCACAGCCGTTATCCTCATCTTTTCACCACTTCAGGTATGTCTCTATGCTCGTTCGAGTACGAACGATTGTTTTAAGAGGGGGAGGATGTAACGACCCGGCCGATCATTTTAAGAGTAATAGCCCCGATCCCCTATTTACTATTTCCTCCGTACCTTTCTCTGCTTATGTGACTTACCGGGAGGTTTTGTTTTTGGTTTCGGAGTGTTTTGGGACACTTAGTCCCTAAAACGGGAGTTTAAGTCTTAGGATTTTGACCGTAGTTCGAACTGTGTGAAGACGACTCCGGAATGGAGTTTTGTCAGTTCTGTTAGCTCCGTTGGGTGATTTTGGACTTAGGAGCGTGTCCAGATTGTATTTTGGAAGTCCGTAGCTTATTTAGGCTTGAAATGGCAAAAGTCAAATTTTTAAAGATTTGGACCGGTAGTGGGAATTTAGATATCGGGGTTGGTTTCCGATTCCGGAAGTTGGAGTAGGTCCGTAATGTTGAATATGACTTGCGTGCAAAATTTGGGGCCAATCGGGCGTGGTTTGGTTGGTTTCGGCATCGGTTGTCGGATTTGGAAGTTTCAAGTTCTTTAAGTTTGAATCGGAGGATGATTTGTGATTTTAGCATTGTTTGATGTGGTTTGAGGGCTCGATTAAGTTCATATGGTGTTTTAGGATTGGTTGGTATGTTTGGTCGAGGTCCCGGGGGCCTCGGGTGAGTTTTGGGTGCTTAACGGATTGAGTTTAGCACTGATGTAATTGCTAGAGCTGCTGCATCTGGTGTAATTGTACCTGCGCACTTTGGGCCACAGGTGCGGCGCCGCAGAAGCGGCCATGGAGCCGCAGAAGAAGTTTTGACCCTATCCAGCTGGGACCGCAGGTGCGGCCATAGATGCGCTGAAACGGACGCGCAGAAGCGGAAGAGGAGCGTAGATGCGGGCTCGCAGAAGCGGCCTTGGTTCGCAGATGCGGACTCAGCCGCCCTTAAGTGATTTTGGCACCTGCGATGGGATTTCTGTAGGTGCGGTACCGCAGGTGCGGTTGAAGGCTCGCAGAAGCGAGATTTCTGGGCAGAAAAGAGGAAAAATAGAGGGTTTGATTCATTTCTCCATTTTTGGACTTGGGAGCTCAAAAATTGGCGATTCTTTGAGGAATTTTCAGAGAGAGCTTTGGGGTAACGATTCCTAACTCGTTTTTGGTTGTATTTCATTAATCTATAGTTGTTTTCTCCATTTACTTTCGGATTTGGATTGAAAAGTTGGGAAAATGTGGGAAAAGTTCCCTAACCATACTTCTGAGTTTTGATTGGGATTTAGACATCGGATTTGGTTAATTTTGGTACAAGTGAACTTGTGAGTGAATGAGTGTTCGTATTTTGTGACTTTTATTCGATTCTGAGACGTGGGCCCGAGTCGACCTTTTGGGGCGAATTTCGAAATCTTTGTTAAAATATTAATTTCATTAATTAGATGAGTCTATTATGGTTGTATTTATGATATGTAATTACTTTTGGCTAGATTTGCGCCATTCGGAACCGGATATTCGTGGAAAAGGCATTCTTACCGATTGGTTCGAGGTAAGTGGCTTGCCTAAATTTGTGTGGGGAAACTTCCCGTAGGATTTGTACTGTTTTTGATATATGTGCGCCGTGTACGTGAGGTGACGAGTACGTACACGGGCTAATTGTGTAAAAACCCAATTTTCTACTAAGTAATAACCTGATTTCTTTCCTATTTGAGTTTCATCGGCACGTGTAGTATCCTTCTAGATTAAAATAGCATGTCTACTTGCCTTAACAGTTTACTTGAACTACGTGCAGCATGTTTTAGTGAATTTACCTGTTTTTCCTTAACTGGTACTTAGGTTGGACTGTAGAATTTCGTGCCGTGACTATTGAATTCGATTGTTTAGCTGGATATTTACTTTGGGACTACGGAACGGTATTCTGGGAGATCCCCCTGTACTGCATATTTACTTTGGGACTATGGAACAGTATTCCGAGGATTTTCGGGAGATCCCCTGTACTGCATATTTACTTTGGGACTACGAAACGGTATTCCGGGAGATTCCCTGTACTGCATATTTACTTTGGGACTATGTAACGGTATTCTGGGAGATCCCCTTATCTTGCATATTTACTTTGGGACTAGGGAACGGTATTCCGGGAGATCCCCCTGCACATTTACGTTTAGAACTACGAGACGATATCTCGGGAGATCCCCCGTTCTTATCTCTGTCTACTGAGTTGTTGTCTTCTACAATTTCATTCTTGTCAAATTTTAGTCTTTATTTTACTTTGGTATTTCATTTTAAATTTAAGTCGTTTATTTTACTGCGGTATTTCATTCTATCTTGTGTTATTATATATATACCAGTAGGGCCCTGACCTGACCTCATCACTACTCGACCGAGGTTAGGCTTGGCACTTACTGGGTACCGATTGTGGTGTACCCATGCTACTCTCTGCACATGTTTTTCATGTGCAGATTCAGGTACTCCTTATGACCCGCACTATCAGTGAGCCGAGACAGCTTTGGAGACTTCAAGGTATATCTGCCGCGTCCGCAGACCTCGGAGTCCCCTTTTACGCTTCCCCATGTCCATTATCTTCTGTATTTTCTTTTGATAGACTCTGATGTATAGAGACACTAGATTTTTCTTCTGTAGTATGTGATTCACGATGTTTCGGGTTTTGGGAGTATTGTGTAGTATATTGAGGAGTTGGTTATTGTACATGCCAAGTGGCATGGTACTCAGTTATAGTGTTATTGCTACAGTTAGTTGTTAAATTTATGTTTTTATTTCATTTATTTCGCAAAATGTTGGGCTTATCCTAGTCATAGAGACTAGGTGCCGTCACGATGTCATATAGAGGGAAAATTGGGTCGTGACACCCTCCATAAAGGAGGCAACTTCTCAATCATTGCGGCAACTTGAAATGCCTTATTGATGACCAAACCTTCAATAAAAAATTCGTTATTAGTAACTAAATTAATACTTTGAACAGAAGCATTAATTTAGATTATACCTTCAGCAAGGAGATCATGGATTATAACTTGTAGCTCTCGAACTTGGGTATAACAGGCTTGCTGTCTACCATCTTGTAGTCCAAATATTTGGTTGCAACAAACTTCTTCAAACCGACATCCTTGGTTTTATATTTCTTTTTCATTGTATCCCATAGTCCTTTAGAAGTTTGTACATTACTATAGATGTTGTAAAGATTATCCTCCAGTCCACTAAGAATGTAATTGTTGTACAAGAAATCTAAGTGCTTCCATGCCTCAGTCACAATAAAACATTCATTATCATGAGTTCATTCCGGCAGAATCGGAACGTCCTCCTTGATAAACTTCTGTAGACTCAAAGTAGTCAAATAAAAGAACATCTTCTATTGCCAATGTTTGAAATCAATCCCGAAAATTTTTTCGGGCTTTCCCGCTGGAGCCGATGATGGCACAGAACGACTGGAAGTAGCAACATGGCTCAAAGAGCCAACCACGGGGTTCCTATTTTTGTCATTTTTGTTAATCACAAAACAGAAACAAAATTAATTAACGGTGAAGTATTTAAAATCTTCAAACTGAATAACTTTAACGGAAACATATTAAATACCAAGGTGAAAATTTTATTTCTTCAAACCGAATATAAAATGAGTAGAAAATTATAAATATTTTAATCTCGTAATGTCAGCCAAGGAGTAGAAAATTCGAAAATTTTAGTCTCCAAACTAAGAGTAGAAATCAGTAGGATTTTGTCTCCCACAAACAGAATATAAGATGAATACAGAAAACTAAAAAAATTAAGTTCCTTAAGCTTGTTATCCTTCTGTATTCGAAAAATATATTCGAAAATGAAAATGATATAAAACCAGAAATGTAGAAGAACATAATTATTCTGAGCCCACTGAATTCACAGTGTTTCCTTAAGGAACTTTATACCCTCCTAGTACCCGAGGTTTATGATTATTTCCTCCCAGGATAGAATGGATTACCCTCACTGGTGTAGCGGTACTTCAAACCCTAGGGACTACTATCACGACCCAAACCGATAGGCCGCGACGGGCACCCGGTACCTTACTCAATCGAGTACCAACATAACGTATCTTTTCGTATTATACTATCATAGATAACTGAGCTGGAGAGGCTGTCATGAGATAGGTAGAATACAACATGTAATACCAACTTATACATAAGACATATGGGCCTCTAAGACCAAAATAACCACTCGTACACTGAACATAGGTCGACAAGGCCATAAAATCTTTTACGTACACGACATATATCTACAAGCTTCTAAGAATACTTAATTGTCATAAAGGTCGGGACAGAGCTCCGGCATACCAAACAATACACATCTAAATCATACTGACCAAACAAGCAACTCCTTAGTAAATGGAGCGCACCAACACCTTCTGCTGAGCTAATAGCCTACTTGAAGGACTTTCGACCTGTCTATCGGGACCTGCGGGCATGAAACACAGTGTCCCCAGGCAAAAAGGACGTCAGTACAAATAATGCACCGAGTATGTAAGGAATGAAAATCAGTAAACAATAGACATGAGAGAAACATGGAGTAAAAGACTCAACATGTATATCTGAATAGCTCTGTGAATCATTTAATATTATAATGTCATGCATATGCATATAAATGTCATACCATGCATGGGTATATACGTTCATAACATCATCAAGCCTCTAAGGGCATCCCATCATATCATTTCGGCCACTGTGGGCAAATCATCAACGTCACACACACACACACACACACACACACACACACACACACACACACACACACACACACACACACACACACACACACACACACACACACACACACACACACACACACACACACACACACACACACACACACACATATATATATATATATATATATATATATATATATATATATATATATATATATATATATATATATATATGTATATATATATATATATACATACATATATATATATATGTATGTATATATATATATGTATGTATGTACAGACAAATAAATATGCATATATAACGCCATATATAACGCTACCTGGTCATGGGTCAATGTGCATGTATAAATGCATGATGCATAAGAATTACGTTAATAAGATTTCTCGGAATGTCATAAAATTAATATGCCTTTCGGATAAACTTTATCAAATACATATTTTTCTGAGACCCATAAACATAAGATATAATAATAATTCACATGGGGAATCAAGAATATAGACACCCCTAGTACTTCTATCAATAGAATCAGTTATGGAAATTGTGCATTTGCTCGTTTTGTCTGTATCGTATTGATTATGCTAAAAAGAAAGAAGGGATAGCCTTAACATACCCGAACCGAATTTCTTGAGAAAAATTACATCGTATTCCCTTATAATTGCAAAATCTCACAATAGTAACATAAATCCAATGCCTACCAAGTGCTCCATAATGTGTTATTTGGTATTGGGGTAGGAAAATGTTATGATTTCCTTCAATATGTTCTGACATGAGTTTCTAATAGAAAAAACAGTATACTTGAATCTCTTGAAAATATAAGAGACCAAATGAAGCAAAATGGTCACAATTCTTTAAGTGTGTTTGATTGGAAGTGGGCCCACTTCAAGTGGTGACTAAGCCACTTTAATATTCCACAATATGACATATATATGCAAGACTTTTAAGAGTCATTTTAATTATAAGGGGGCTGCCATGTTTTTGGGCCTCTTAGGCCTTAACCCAAGGTCTTAATTACCCACTAATGTCTTATTTAACTAATTAATCTCCATTAACTAATAATCAACCAATTACTCATATAATTAAGAATTATCTCAAATTAATTAAAATACTACTCAATTTTAACATACTTTGTACACCTTACTATTATGGTCATGTGGTACCTTATATGGTACTAGTCCATAAATAGCGGGTATTTTAGCTCAGGTCGTATTTTATCCAAAATGTCAAACTTCGACGAAACTTTAACGTACGAAAATGTGGGATGTAATATCTCAATTCCAAGCTTTCATCAATTTACTTATGGCGTACTTTCACGTACGAAAACATGAGGTGTGACATCATTCCCCCCTTTGGAACATTCGTCCTCGAATGTTGAGTGATGCACTTATCATTTTCATAACTTATGTCTTCTGAATATTGTAATACTCTCCTTGCCATCTCGGCAACTATTCTGTGAATAATTCTAAAGGGGAGGGCATTCCCCCCTTTAGGCCTCTTTCCCACACCACGACTTGTGGTCGGAATCCTTCCTATCTCGTAACTGTTGCTACCTTCCATCATGTAGCATGTACGACTTTGACCTTGTAAATGCGCTTATGCGAGTCTTCTCTCCTTTTTCCTCCAGTTTTTAGCCAATCTCTAGGCCTCACTTTGTAAGCATATACAAAGCTTGATAAGATGTCTCTCTGGGCATCTATAGGTATACTGATGTTCTTTGCTTGATACTTTGTTGAACTTACGAATATTGTTATATCTTATTTCATAGACCCGGTTATCCATTCGTATGACTTTACTGCATCTAGATAGGTCATGCTATACCATAACTCTTACTTCGATTTATCGTTACTGAGGTCTGCTACCGAACTATGGGTTACTTTCGTTGCTTATCCCATATGTATAAATTTAAGTCCTTTAATGCTTTCTCATTACTGTTCATCTTAAGAATGACGGCCTAATCTCATCTCATACTTTGTGACTTTTTTCCATCCATTGTTGATTCACCTCAATATTGATCTATAGTATACCACTGATAACTTGAAACTTCTTACGTAATACCTTGCCACTAGGGCTTACGATGCATCGAGGAATATTTGAAGTGATTTTTCCGATCCACTTAGCGGCGATATTGTACTTCAATAACCGTATTTTATAGCATCCCAATGTGATTCACCCACGTGGGTATTTTAATCCTATAAAATTCATGAAATCATTACTCAATCGAAGGCCCAAACGTCATCCTTTATCTATCACAATTACACCCTTATTCTACTACGAGGCAGCATTCCATCTCTTCTAAATGCTATTAGTCTTAGATTCCTTGAGTTCATTCAGGCTACACTGAACTTTCTATAACTTAGAAAAACCATTAGCTCTCTTGTTTATATGGTCTTAATCCCTAGGACTTTTATCCATTCTCATCACCTTCTCACTCGCCCTTTCTCATCCTTACTCCTGTCATAAAACCTTGTCGCTTTACTATACTTTAGCTTACGACCTATACGTATCTATTTATACTATTCGCAACCTTCCTTCAACTTGATTGCACCATAGATTTCCTTATGTCATTCTGGAACATCAAGCGAGACATCATATCATCTCCAACTCTTCTTTGCTCTCTTGACTAGATCTCTCAGTACCTAGAAACCATAGGCTAGAAGATATGCCACTGATGACGCCGCTATCATTCCTGGATACTGAATCCCCGCACTTCAAGTCTTTTATCCGAAGTATGAACTGTTCACAACCTTCTGCATTTGAGTATCTCATACGTTGTTTACCTTTGCCTTAAAATCTCGCATCATATCTTATATCTCTTTCATGACCTCCCTTCCATATAGGTACAATTCACATCCATAACTTGAAGCTTTTATTATAACACTTGCACCTTTGGTGCATGCACAATCCAGTGGGAGCTTCATCTCTCTCGTACCTCTGATATATAAGAGTAATCCTGCAATATTCTCAATCACGAGGTCTATAATTTTATTTTTTTTGGGTCCAATAATCAGATTCCTGATTTACTTCGTTGATGTAACTCTTTAGTTTCCTCCTCCTTCTGATCAGCCTTTGTGCTTAAGCTATCTTCCAATCTGCGGCTCATGGTATTACTTTAGCCTTTCATAGACGCTATGGAATATCGAGGATACAATCTTTTAACAATTCAATCCCTTGTCTATGACCTGGACTTAGTTCTTTCTTTTAACTTATATCGGAGTCTTCTACAGCTGTATGAATGTCAACATATATGTTGCACGGATAATATTCCGAAATCTAAAGTGCATTAATAATGTAATTCACTCTGGATCACTAATCGAATAATTCTTTTCGTTCTTTCTCAGCTTTTTTTAAATGTAAGCTATTACTTTTCCTGGTCTTTCTGCCTCCTTATTGCGTGCCGGAGTTTTCGTGCAACTCATATAATCTCGAATATTACTTTTGGTTTTACTCCCCCCACTTTCTTATAGAGTGCTTATAATGTTGTTGTGAGACTGCTGTTACAAGACCATTTCCTCTTTCGGCTACTGTGCTTAGGTTAAAGCCTTCTTCCTTATTTCCCCAGTTAGTATTTCATTGTAGTACTTAGGGAGGATCCTCTGATTCTTGTAAAGCTGTAAGCTTATTACATTGTATACTCGACGGATCTTTTGATGTCCTTTCCTTGCCTATAATTATCCGTAGTTACTTACCTCCACGTCCTTGTGCTTGTAGGGTTGCTTCTGAACTTGATATTTGATTGTCTTCCCAGTGGCACTCTCTTTTATTTCCGTAACACTCATATGGTACCTTTAACTACCCCAAATCCTATCGGAATATTTCTCTCAAGTATTACAATGTCATAACTGCGAGGCTAAATTTAGTATATCGGGTTTTACTATGTTCATCTTGCATGATCTACTGATCTGTCTGTAACCTCTCGTCTAGCCATATCTAGGCTCTTCCTGAATCAACTACTAACTACTCGTTAGCCCATTCTCATATCAATATTCCGCGTAATCTATCTTAGGTTATATCCTTTGTCTTAACTTATGTCTCACACTGGCTCCTTATCTATCAATTATATCTCGGACAAGGACCCTTACTTCCTTTCCTTGACGTCGTGTTTGCATAATGTTCTGGAATCGTAGCATATTTGTAGGCTTTGAATAAGTGCAATCTCATCCCTTTTTCATTTTTTTATCGCATTCTTCCTTTACCATTCCATAGTTACTAGATCTACTTAATTCTGACTTAATGCCACATCTCCATATTTCCCCCCTTTAGGGGAGTACTAAGAATTAGAGCTACGACGATCTACTCGTGAGGAATTTAGTTATCCTTGGTATAGAAGGATTACCGCGAGGAGAGTAAGGATCATCGATAATGTGAAAAGATGCCAAAGATGAAAAGGTAAAACATCTATACGTATAGATGTTTTACCTTTTCATCTTTGGCATCTTTTCACATTATCGATGATCCTTACTCTCCTCGCGGTAATCCTTCTATACCAAGGATAACTAAATTCCTCACTCGTGAGGGTTACACTTAGTGTAACTGGCACACATAGTCCCTTAAGCTTAACTTTACTCACATTGTTTGCTCTAGGGAAGCGTCTTCCTCAATGACTTTTAAAGGTTATTCTTCTGTTACCCATTCTATTATTGCTGGAACGCAATATGAAATTCTCATGATACTGACTATTACCAAATCACTCAGTCCCTAATTCATATTTAGTTTATCTTGTTCATCAGTCCATGCCGATTTCTTATTACTCAGGGGTCTAACTTTTCCTTTTGGTAATCACGTTGGAGTCACGAACTTATTTCTTGAAATGTGGATATGACTTTATGGCCTATACTCTTTTGTTGTCTCAAGATCTGTCACCTCTTGTCTTTTCCTTCACTTGACTATAGACTCTGTAATACTGTCATCTTTTTGATCTACCGCTGTCATCCATGTATCACATCTTACTCATAATGCTTCATTATCTCTCTTCTTATTTCCCTACTAATATTTATGTCTATCACTTTATTCTGAAAAGTCGAACAAGACATTCTTTTGCTTTTAGCTCTCCTTGCTCCATCCATTAGCTCTTCGGATTGCCTAACACTCTCTCTTTACTAGGGACGGGAGCCATACTAAGGTAATATTTATCCCTTCAGGATTCCAATGCCTATTTTTGAACATTCTAGTATTCATATCTAGCTGTACTATTATAGAGTGCACCATCTGAGTGTCTCACAAGGAGATCTATTAGCACATTTGCAATATCCTTCGGAAATGTCAACTAACGCAAACAATCCATTCACCATTTTGGGTTACCCTAACCCCATCTAGATCTCGATATCATGCCTTCTCTTATACTACTTCTGCTAGCTCCCACAGGACATAACTAAGATCGGTGTGGCCAATTGTACATAGCTCTGTTATTGTTGAAGGTAACTCAAAAGGCTTATATTCCTCAGCCTGAATTGTAAATACTGATAATCTTCATTAGTTGGGTACCTCGTACCCTTTTTCACCCTGCTTCTTTTACTTATTGAAACTTATATCAACCTCCTGAATCTCTCATTGTTTTTCACCATATGGGTAGATATTCTTACCTTAAGGCTCCTTATCAAGAAGCTTACACACATGTACTGGCGAAAACTTCACATTTACTCATCATAAGAATGATGCAAAATTGAGTTCCTCTGACTAAACTCTTCCACAGCTATATCTCTTACCAACCATCTTTCTGGATGTAAGAATCGTTGTATTCTGAATAAGATAGAGTTTAGGAAATTGAGTTTTTACAATTGAGCTCTACCACACGATCTAGAGTAAGAAGAAAGAGTGACAGTCCTAAATGACCTGTAGCCTCCTACTTATAAGTGTAGTGCATAACACACCCATAAACAAGACTCGACTAGACACGGCTTGTAGACTCCCTAGGATAGAACTGCTCTAATACTACTTTTGTCACGACCTAAACCAATGGGCTGCGACGGGCACCCGGTACCTTACTCAACCGAGTACCAACATAACGTATATTTTTATATCATACTATTATAGATAACTGAGCCGGAGAGGCTACCGTGAAATAAGTAGAATATAACATGAAATACCAACTTATACTTAAGACATACGGGCCTATAAGGTCAAATAACCACTCGTACACTGAGCATAGGCCGACAAGGCCATACAGTAATTTACGTACATGACATCTGTCTACAAGACTCTAAGGATACGTAATTGTCATAAAGGTCGGGACAGAGCCTCGCCATACCAAACAATACACGTCTAAATCATACTGACCAAACAAGCAACTCCGGAGCAAATGGAGTGCACCAATACCTTCCGCTGAGTTGATAGCCTACTTGGAGGACTCTCGACCTGTCTATCGAGACCTGCGGGCATGACCCAGGCAAAAGGGATGTCAGTACAAATAATATACCGAGTATGTAAGGAATGAAAATCAGTAAACAATAGACATGAGAGAAACATAGAGTAAAAGACTCAACATGTATATCTAAATAGCTTTGTGAATCATTTAATATTATAATGTCATGCATATGCGTGTAAATGTCATACCATGCATGGGTATATGCGTTCATATCATCATCAAGCCTCTGAGGGAATCCGTTTATATCATCATCAAGCCTCTGAGGGCATCCCATCATATTATCTCGGCCACTGTGGGCAAATCATCAACGTATACCAGCTGATCAGGTGGTGGTGCATATATAACGCCGTAACATTTCCCATATCCCATATACATATATATACGCGTATATAACGCCATCTGATCATGGGTCAATGTGCATGTATAAATGCATGAAATGCATAAGAATTACGTTAATAAGATTTCTCGGAATGTCATAAAATTAATATGCTTTTGGGATAAACTTTATCAAATACGTATTTTTATGAGACCCATGAATAGAAGATATAGTAACAATTCACATGGGGAATCAAGAATATAGACACCCCTAGTACTTCTATGAATAGAGTCAGTTATGGAAATTGTGCATTTGCTCGTTTCGTTTGTATGGTATTGATCATGCCAAAAAGAGAGAAGAGATAGCCTTAACATACCTGAACCGATTTTCTTAAGAAAGATTGCACCGTATTCCCTTATAATTGCAAAATCTCACAATAGTAACATAAATCCAATGCCTACCAAGTGCTCCGTAATGTGTTATTTGGTATTGGGGTAGGAAAATGTTATGATTTCCTTCAATATGTTCTGACGTGAGTTTTTAATAGAAAGAACAATATACTTGAATCACTTGAAAATCTAAGAGACCAAATGAAGCAAAATGGTCACAATTATTTAAGTGTTTTTGAATGGGTGTGGGCCCACTTCAAGTGGTGACTAAGCCACTTTAATCTTCCACAATATGACATCTATATGCAAGACTTTTAAGAGTCATTTTAATTATAAAGGGGCTGCCACACTGCCATGTTTTTGGGCTTCTTAGGCCTTAACCCAAGGTCTTAATTACCCACTAATGTCTTATTTAATTAATTAATTTCTCATTAACCAATAATCAACCAATTACTCATATAAATCAAGAATTATCTCAAATTACTTAAAATACTACTTAATTTTAACACACTTTGTACACCTTACTATTATGGTCATGTGGTACCTTGTATGGTACTAGTCTATAAATAGCGGGTATTTTAGCTCGGGTCGTATTTTATCCAAAATGTCAATCTTCGACGAAACTTTAACGTGCGAAAATGCAGGATGTAATATCTCATTTTCGAGCTTTCATCAATTTACTTATGGCGTATTTTCACGTACGAAAATATGGGGTGTAACAACTACGAACTCAAAGAACAATATTAAATCATACTTACTGCTTTCTTTTCTGTTAAATAATGCAGAAGTAAGAAGGAGAAATCAGAATTGTCGTAACGAAAATCTAAGGGAGAGTTCATGTATTTATAGCCAAAATGTTGGGTAATATTGAAGAGATACAACTCTTCATGTAAGGTTGCAACTCAAGATAGCGGTTTTATAAAATGACCATTTATGCAAACCACCAAATCAAATTATAACCGAAAAATTAAAATGGAAGAAAATTGGATTACCATTATAGAAACAGTCTAATTTGGATTAATTAACATTGCGTTAATATTAACAAATAAATTTGGTCCAAAAAATTAATCAATCAATCAGATCATTTGACCGAAGCCGAAGCCGAGCCGAGCGAGCGAGCGATAATGATGACGCGAGGCTTGCCTTTTTCTCAGCTCTTTAAGAGCTAGAAGAAGTGCAATTGTAAATATACCCATCAAAACTCTTTTTCTACTCCAATATGGGACAATGTCCCTTTGTTAAAGAGAAAAATTCAAAAAAAATTATTTTTTCTCCATTTCTCATTCACTCTATTTTAAGCTTTAAGAAGCTTAAACCCAACAGTTTTCAATAAAGTAAATCGTTCATCATTTGAATATTTATATAAAGAGTTATGAGAATTTTACTAAAAGATGTCCAGCAGGGAAAAACTTAAATCACGAGGTACAACTTGTGAAGCGTGAGGTACAACTCGCAGCAGCAGCCAACTTGCATAAAACCAGTGATGGGCAGCCTCATATTTTGGGGATATTTTGAGTTGGGGTTTTGGGATAAGTTGAAGATTGAGCTTGATACTTTGTCTACTAATCAAGGTAAGTTTTTGGAGTACTTTTGAGTTAATTACTATTCCTAAACACTAGTATTAACATAATTCAATCTTGGAAGTTCTTAAAAATCTTCAAATTGGTCAAAAACATCCCAAAGTTGATTTTCAAGATTTTGTCTTCCTAAGGTAATTCCAATCACTCTAACACATTAATCATGATTGTTTATTAAAGATTACGATATTTATTACGAGTTGTAATGGTAAGAAGATTAGATTATGAAACCCTAATCCATGGTATGAATAGTTCTCTTGAAGAAATAAGGATAAGATGAATAGTGTCCTTGAAAATAGAATTAATGAATGCAATGAACCTATTGAATCATTTGTCTGCTAAATTGAAAGTGACAACTAGGATTAGAGCCTACGAAAGAAAGCAAAACATAAGGAAAAGAACAGACAACAGATGTACTTACTCGAAGAGTAAGACCAGCAATGTTATTCGACAGAGTGTTGTCGTCTATCGTCTCCAGGGTCGTACCCTCAATTTCAGACTGAGGGAGGTTACTATTTCCTTGGTGTTCACAAGAAGATTACGATCCATTGGGATCGCAATAGTCCTGGAGCCTCCTCCCAACCTCACTTCGAGTTGAGTAAGCCTCTCATCGATCATTCTCAACTCATCCACATCCATGTCGGAGTCAGATCCGACGTCCCCTCAGCAACGACCTTCCCTCTGTCATCATCCGCAAAAGAGAAGTCCACCATGAACCTAGAAGACGAGGCCTCTTCTTGCCTCAGAAGTGCAAAACCGTCATTATGCACCCCGCCCTCGGCCGTGTCCCCCACAGGACGCGTGTTCGTCTCCTCTAAGTGCGGGGCCTCGGGACCTGCCTCGGTTCTTTCTTTGATGTGCACTATGGCCGTATCTCGAAGAAAAAAGCCACAATCTGCCAAAGCTACGGCTACCGGCCTCTCTCCCCCTGCATCCATGGATCTCCTCTTGCGAGGAATTTACTACCGGTATCAGGAGAGACGTCATCCTCATCGACTAGTGAAAAGAGTTGAGGAGCAGAATCAGCAGATGGAACATAAACATGCTCTCGAGCTGCGATGGCTACAGATGAGACAGGTACGAAAGACGTAAGAGTCATGACAAGGGTAGAATCTGAAGCCGCAACAGCCTTCCTTCAGAAAGAGGGTATCGGTGCCCGTCTCCTCCGAGAAGATCCCCTGCCTGAGAAGAAGATATAAAGTTAGCAAAACAAATCCTCACACAATGGGAAGTGGAACGGCCACGCTCAAAGAAAAGAAATTACCTGTCAAAGAAAGAGGAGGTTTGAATCTCTTGAAAAAACTCGGACAATCGCGGATTCCTACGATATGGGGGAGGAGACGCTCGACCCAGCCGGAGATGTTAGAGACAAAAGGAGGAGGCTGGCTACTGGCTGCAAAAGCGGAAAGTGAGAAATTAGAATTCGGGACCGAACAAACAAAGAGAAGAAACAAGGTACTTACGAGCGCAGTTCCAAGACTCAGGAAAGCCGTTGACATTGGCCACAACGTCCTCGGTTCTGACAAAAAAAATATTAAACCAGAAGTGATGACTGACCTTGTCGTCCATTTTCACTAGCAAGCATTTGCCTCCTCGGTGGAGAAGGTTCATTATATCCCTTGGATAAGGTAGCCCCAGCAAATCACTCGAAAAACTTGAAGAATTTGAATTATGCGGCTCGTAGAGGGCCACGTCGCCCATTTGTAACAACAACCACGACCCGTATAGTCCGTTTGATAAGCTTGACCACCAATAACAAAATCCACATATCGAACTCGTCCGCGAGGTCGACCTCAGTAAGCAAAGAGACTGACTGTATGTGTCAAAATCTATCTCTGAAATACTTAAGTCATGATAGCATTAGCGAGGCGCTCACAGGCCGCCATGTGTCGAAGTGGTTCAAGGAACAATGAAGGTAGCGGTCGAGGAGTTATCAAAGAACGAGGTTGAGGTCGAACACCTTTCACAGAATTATAACGACTAGTTTCAAAATAGGACATTAAAAGAGAATATTCTAGTTGATATTCTCTGCACTTGTACTATTAGGGTTCTTAGGAACATATTCCCTATAAATAGAAAGAGACACAATGATAGAAAGGGGATATTCATTTTGTAAAGAACACATTGACTTTGTAGAGAGGATCTGGTCTTACGACATATATACTAAAATAATATTTTTACCAAGATTCTGGTCCAACATTTTCCACTGTATCCAAGAACAACACAAGTGTTCAAAGGCTCATCAATCATTTATCATTGTCAGAAAGAATAACCACTGATATCGCCCCTTTTCGGGTGACTCACATGTTTTATTTACCTAAATGCTATTTGTTGCTATTTATTACTGTTTAATGTCATATTCTATCTTTTTGGGTCATTGAATATCGTTATTATTGCTCATATTCATTATTATCTAGATTGAATATACTAGCTATTTTGTTTTGACACCGGTAGCTTTATCTTTTGGACATTATTTTTAACTAAAATTAACTCTTTACATAAATCTAATTGGTTAAGCCAAAATCTATATGTTTGATAAAACAACCACCAAGGCCATGCCTACAACTTGCATATAGTCTTTCCAAGTTCATAGTTAATTGTAGCTGGCACGCAGAGTTCGGAATAAAAGATGAAATGTTATTGAAGGAAATTAACTCCAGTGATGCATTGTGCACAGTGTTGAAACTCTACTTTGATCCTTGTTGCGTTACAGTTATGGTCAGTAAATTCAGAATCCCATGTAGATAAGAGAGTTAACCATAGTCAGTCCCTAAAACATAAAATGATAACATTCCTACAGAAGGTTTTAAACCAAAAAAAAAAAAGCAACCATGAGAGATTTATGTGGCCTAATCATCAGCGTTTCGTACAACACCGACCATGTAGAAGGAGATCGAATGCCAGAAGAGGAGAGTCCGGAATCAAAATGTGATTCTTTTGAACTCAAAAAATTAAAATGTGTAAAAAAAAATAACTGGTGATAATTTTATATATAATGCCCTTTTAAAGGGCGCTATATCTTAACGGTTGTTTGCCCAGTTAAATATAGCGCCCTTTTGAAAGACGCTTTATATATAAAGCCCTTCCTTACCGCGCTATATATAATACGTGGGTCCGCCAATAATTCTTCTGCGCTTAACTGACAAAACAAAATTCAACTGGGTATAGCGCCCATATTTAAAGCGTTATACCTCAAATAATTGTACCCCCGGATTGATTTTTGCCTTATTTAAAGAGGTTAAGGATTTTGTAAAAATCCATTCATAAATATTCTCAAGTCTTCTGAAATATTTCTTCGTTAAGTTATTTTGCATTTTGTCATAATGTCTGAAGAGCGAAGAATTAGGGTTTTATTATATTGGGGGGGAGGGGGAGGGTTAGGTTGTGGTAGCGAATAACTCAATAAGTTATAGTTTATCTCCACAATGTCATGTTAAGTTGCCACTTACGACGGAGTACGATACATTGGTATCGTTGTTATGTAAAAAAAATGAGTGTGAGCAAACGTTCGGTGAATATTAAAGTAACCGGAAGATATCCGTATTCTGTCACTCCGCAAGTCGTTACTTGTTATGCTGAGTTTAACATCGAAGACGATAAAACTCTGAGAGATTTTTTGAGGACTCCGGATGAATACCGAGAATTTCTTGTGATAAAAATATTGGAAATGTATGTCAAGGCTGAAGACGTTCGCAATAATGAGGTTGCGCAAAGTAGGGATATCCCTCAGTCATCGAGCAGTTATTTTGGAGCAGTTTTAGCCGAATAGGTTCCGGCTGAAAGAGTTTGACCTGATCTAAACTTATCTCCACAAGCTCATGCCAGCGACATAGTACTTCGCAATCACACCGTTTTTGAATAAAGGAGAACCCATTGTAGTTTTTTGCCCCAAATTCACATACCTTCAGGCTTTGTAGAATGCGTTTCGCCCTCAATAATGTGCCCTATAACTTTGAGATCGGTGTGTATATTGATAGGCTTATTTTCCAAGATACGCAGAATACCATACCACTTGTTATCAACCAAGTCAGTGTAGCAACCTAGCATATTTATTTCAAGGTATGGATAGATAGTGTTAAGACGTGTTCCATGTTGATCTGTTGAACTACCTTCACCCTTTTGCCTATTTTTGAACCACTTGTTAAATGTTAATGGCATTTTTTAAATGGATGTTGTAATATTTATTCAAAAGGTCTTTGAAATACAGGTGACTTGGTTCAGTTTAAGCAGCTGCCTTATACCCGAAAGAATCATTATCACGCGAAGCATAGCGCGGTAAAATATCACGTTATGTATGTGTGTTGTCTTGTCGACCTGAAAAAACTGTTGTTCTGCAAAAGCTATCTCTGGAAAAGTTATATTGTACCCTAAAGAATCATTATCACGCGAAACATAGCGCGGTGAAATACCACGTTATGTGTTTTATTTTGTCGACCTAAAAAAGCTGATGTTTAGCCAAAGCTATCTTCTGGAAAAGTTGTATTGTACCCTCAAGAATCATTATTACGCGAAACATAGCGCGGTGAAATACCGCGTTATGTATTTTATCATGCCTATAAATAATTAACGCATTTTACCTAGTATCTGCGCTTAACCAAAACAAATAGAAAAAATTTTCATAAAATTTTCATTTTTCTTGCATTAAGAAATATCTGGACGCAATGACGTACCAAGTTGTTATTGTGGCAAACGTGCGATTTTGAAGCCATGTTGGTCAAATAGTAATGTTGGGCGCAGACGCTGGATATGTCAACAAGTTGTAAGTTATTGTTTTGGCAAAAATATTTGTTAATATTTTTTATATAAAATGTTAACTAATAGTTTTATGTTATAATCCACATTGGTAGGACGGAAATCAATGTAGATTTGAAGAATAGTATGATGAACTCATTAACCAAGAATACTACAAATCATGTTTGCAGTATGCTTGGAATATGACCGGTGAATACGAACTCCAGATCTTTAAACTACAACGATAAATTGCGGCAGTGCAGGAGAAACTAAAAGAGGCGAAAGAAGAAAAAAATAGGTTGCAAGAGATATTTAAGTGGTTGAAGTAGAGAATAATGGGCGATAGTGACTAAACAAACATATGTACGTGTTGAGTGTAGTATTTTATCTTTATGTTTTCTGTATCATATATTTTCATTAGTTTGCTATGTTTGTGTTTGTGTTGTAGTATTAATATAACGAAGAACCCGAAAAATAAAAACATAATGCGCATATAATGTAACCATAAATAATGTTGCTATTATTTTACTGAATGTCATATGTACCAAAAATCAAAAAAGTCAATGTGTCCCATATCCAATATGCTTTAAAGCAGCCGTTGGCCTAAGGCGCATCCCATCCCGCCCGGCTACGCTATCAGGATCATCCTCATCACGTCGCATCTTTATCGGAGGATGTGTTGCAACATGATCGTCAGTAAGACTAGTAAGCTCGGTATAAGGGGTCGTCGGTCCAATAGTAACCTACAGAATAATAAGATATTTTAGTATAAAAAATATATATATTAGTAATGTACGTATTAAGTCACAAAAATTTAAATTGTCTTACCAAGGTCTTGACGGGCTCCTGAATATAATCATCCGTCTTAGCCATGTCAGTATCGCACAAAGTAGCCTCCGTGACAGGCGAGGATGATGCCTTCAAAAAACTGCTGTAAATATTTATGACTAATCAATGAGATAAAAACAAATATAAATAATAGTAATACAAAAAAACTTGCGCCTGTAAAAGATCCTCAGCATCCCTCGATGATAAGCCATAACTCAGTTGGCGCCCACTATCCACATCTCGTATCGGACTATTATCAGCAACCGCTGATGGCTCTGGAGGACCAGAAAAATACTGATCCTACTCTTGTCGCGTAATGGTCATGCCCGCGATCAATAATGGAGTTAATGGAGTCACCTGCGAAGTCCCTGAAGTAAGCTGAAGGCTGAATGACACTAGGAGCATGGTCTGGCTCATGGTGGTCACCCGTCTGATCAACTCAAACATCCTCAACATGTGCCTCATGCCCCCTTGTTGGGGACCATCTTATCGCCGATCCCCACGACCTCGTGGGACACCCCTACCTCTCTGGGCACGCTTGCCACATCGACCATGTTTCAGCTCCGCTGCTAGTCCACGATGGTACTGCTCTGGCGCCACATAATCAGCCTCGTATCCTAAGCGTTCATTATCTCGGGCTCGCCTCAATGTACGAGAAGCCAGATCTGTAACCTGTCGGCCATACTTGTACAAAGCGGCCGCTCCCTCGGTGGTATGCTGCTGCATCTGCAGTCCTAACTAGTAGAAATGATGTAGGCCAATAGCCTGCATAACATGTAAAATATTAATTACGGAACGCTAGGTTAATGTTATAAGTATACCAAATAACATATCAGTGCCTCGTGCCTCCCGGCGTATGGAACGTACCGACCGCCAACGCGATGAACGGGATTCCCGATGAAAAGTCAGGTAAAGCTGCGGTACCAGCCCATATACTCATGCTCACCATCCGTCCGGTCAGGTGTAGGGGGCGGAATCAGGTCATGCCGCTGGTCCTAAATATCGATCTGTGCCTCTAGCCATGCCACATATATCTAGTCAACCCTGGAACGATCATCCCGTTGGTAATATGTCCTATGCCAAGCGGGCGGTGGAGGTACAAGTTGCGGTCGACCAAACTGGCGAAGGACTCGCTCGGTGGCATGATGCTCGACAATATCGAGACATGTCAACGGGATGGAAGAGCTCCACATAATTCGGCCGGTCGAGCAATAATCGGGCAAACAAGCTATTAGCTCATCATTATATGGCCTCCAAATGAACTATTAAGTAAAAACAAGAACCGTGAGTATACGCAACACATATAAAGTCAGGCCAAGTAAACTTAAGTATACATTTACCTGCGCGCCCTCCAGCAAATCCAACAAATCCCTGCAATAGGGGAGATGATGTCGAGCCTCGTACTCGCTTCCATATCCTCGCCTATCAACCCACCTCCTAGCTAAAGGGATAAACGGAAGGTGGTGCAACTGGAGCGAAGGGTGGTAGAGGTGGCTGCAACTGCAGGAACCGCTCCCAGGCCCAAACCTCATATATAATGTGGACGTAAAATTTAAGGTATATTTTTACTATGTATGTTATAATGAAGAGAGTATTTGACTATGTTTTCACCTGCAGCAGCGGCAAAAATTCGGCAACGTCTCGTTGGTTGCCGATGCTCGCCCGACACATCTGTATGTACAAGTAACCAAGAACAGCAGCACCCCAGTTGTAATCATGTAAATCATCTAGCCGCTCAAGATGATGAAGAAATCTTAAGCTGACTAGGTTTTTCGAAGTGTTCGGGAACAATACCCCTCCAAACAAGCAACAACAGCAACCTCGTGAACCGGTTAATATGAAAATCTGGTGTATCATCCGTAATGTCAGCATGCATCGCCTCCAGATGCAGCCGGACGGGCATCAACTGCAGACGACTAGCCCCAACTAATGCAGCCTCATCCATTGGCTGGAAACCGGTGGGCCGCTGCAACATCTCCAGCTACTGCAAACTCGTATGCTCTCTGATGGCATGCGGTAAAGCAACAGGATGTCCATCAACCGGCAGCTCATATAGAACCTCCACATCCTGAAGCGTGATAGTGGTCTCGCCAATGGGTAAATGGAATATGTGCATCTCCGGTCGCCACCGTTCTATCAAAGCCGTGATCAACGACCAATACAGCTACAACCGGCCGATCTCAACAATCCTATAGAAACCCGTATCCTGAAGGCGTCTAACTATATGGGGATAAGGGTGGCATGTGGGCCGGTTAGGACCGGGCCCGGCCCAGGACCGCAATCCCAAATGGGCAGTAGGCCTAAACGGTTCTAACCGGATAGGACCGGAACCGTGGGGAGGTGGGCTAGGTAATGGGCCGGTCCCATAGGCGAGGCCCGCGAGACCGGGATCGGTTGAGACCGGGACCGGCTAGGAAGTTGGACGGTTCAAGCGGTCCTAAATGGGCCTATCCGGGCCCAAGGGCTAATTTTTAAAAACAAATTGAATATGCCGCATTATAGCCTTTATGACATTTAAAATATGGCCGTTTTACCTGCCAAAATAGTCGTTAGCTATTTATAAATAGGCATTTACCTCCCCCCCCCCCCAAACTTTGTTTTAAATCCAATTTTTTTATAATTATACTTTTTCTATATATATATATATATATACACACACACACACTATAATATACTATAATATACTATATATCAGAGCCTAGGAACTTTCATGGTATATATGAGATAGATCTGAAGTATTCGACATAGATATGTTTCTTATGATGAATTTAGGAGAAACTAGTATGAAAATACTAGACTTGAAGAGGTAGATATACCTCAAAACCTTGATTTATTGAACAAATGGATGATTCCTAAAGTCCCTATTGGAACAATCTATGAATACGGATAGTTTGATAAACTTTCTTCAAAACAACTTGTTAAAACTACTGAGCAATCTTTAGCTTTAAATTCGTCTGAACAGACTATTCAATTGTTAAACAAGCATGATGTAGATTTATATAAAAATCAGTATAATTATCTGCATGTTGGTATGGTTCAAATTTCTTTTAAGCCATTAACCCTTAAAAGGTTACCAGAGACGTTTTTAGCTGCTCTCAGAGATGCTAGAAATCTGAATTTTAGACAGTCTCTAATGGGTTTTATTGGATCTACTGTGGCCTACGGTCCAGTATATTTTAATACTCAATCCAATCTTCAATTATCTCTATCTGATGTTAATATACTTGATGCCTTGACATAAATGTGAAAACGCATGGTTATAATTATACGCCTGGTTCTGAACTTATATGTTTATCATATAGAATTTATTTTAAATTATTATCTACGTTAAACTCTAGATGTAAATTATATGATACATCCGATCAGGCTATATTGGTAGAAACTAATTTTGCAAAGTCTAAGGTCACTACGAGGAGACCTATTCTTTATTAGAGGTTAATAACCGTCTTTTAAATAAAAATACAATTCCACAAAGAAATTCTTCTTTCGATGATTTAAAGATTGAAGTTGAAAACTTAAAAAGAGAGATCAAATCTCTTAAACAAAATCAAATGATTTGTGATAATAGGATTACTCAGATTGAGAAAATCAATTCTCCAGCTGAGAAATCTGATGATAAAAACAAAGGTATTTCTAAAAATGATATTGAGGAAAAACCTATTAAGAGTGATTCTCAACATGATATGTTTTTGGGAATGATACAAATTGTTACTGCTCATAGATGGTATATTAAATGTACTATTCTAATTGATAATAGTTTTTCTGTTACAAATATTGCTATGATTGATAGTGGAGCTGATGTTAGTTGCATTCAAGAAGGTTTAATACCTACTAAATATTTTCAGAAAACTACTCATATGGTAAAGTCTGCATCAGGACATGCTTTAGACATAGAGTATAAATTACCTAACACTGGTATTTGTCAAAATAAAGTCTGCATTCCTCACTTCTTTTTCTTAGTAAAAAATCAATTAATATCCTCCGATTATACTTGGAACACCGTTTATTAACGCTATTTATCCTTTCACCAGCATAGACTCAAAAAGTTTTTCTGCTACTTATAAAGATAAAGAGATAAGTTATACTTTTGTTACAGATCCTGTAACTAGAGATATAAATGCTTTAATTGATATAAAGCAAAGACATATTGATTCATTACAATTGGAATTGTTTAGTATGAATATATTCGACACTTTGAATTCCACTAAAGTGCAGGAAAAGATTAAATTGATTTCCGAAAATATTGCTATTGATATTTGTGCTAAGCATCCCAATGCTTTTTGGAATAGAAAAAACATATTGTCACTCTGCCATATGAAGATAATTTCTCTGAGGATATTCCTACTAAATCTCGACCTTATCAGATGAACGCTAAACTGGTAGAATTCTGCAAAAAAGAGATTGATAATTTGATACAAAAGGGTTTGATAAAACCCTCAAAATCTCCTTGGTCTTGCACAGCTTTTTATGTGAATAATGCTGCTGAAAAGGAACGTGGTACTCCTAGATTGGTTATTAATTATAAACCTTTAAATTAGTTTTTAAAGTGGATAAGATATCCAATTCCCAATAAAAAAGATTTATTGTCAAGATTACATGATGCCAATATATTTTCAAAATTTGATTTAAAATCTGGGTATGGGTAGATTCAAATATTTAAAGAGCATACTTATAGAACTGCTTTTAATGTTCCATTTGGGAAATATGAATGGAATGTTATGTCTTTTGGTTTAAAGAATGCCCCTTCTGAATTTCAAAAAATCATGAATGATATATTCAATCCTTATCTTAATTTTATCATTGTTTATATTGATGATATTCTCAAAAACATTTGAAGTGCATATTAAGCATTTAGATATTTTTAAAAGAATTATTATACACAATGCTTTGGTTATTTCAAAACAAAAAATGAGTTTATTCCAAACTAATATTCGATTTTTAGGACATTATATTTGTCAAGGAAAAATTACTCCGATTCAAAGATCTTTTGATTTTGCTTCAAAATTTCCCAATATTATTACTGATAAAACTCAGTTACAAAGATTTTTGGGAAGTTTAAACTATATATCACCTTTTTATAAAGATTTGTCTCGTGATTTAGCCCCCTTATATGATAGGCTAAAAAAGGATTATAAAAATCCTTGGACTGATAGTCATACTATTTTGGTTAAAAATATTAAGCAACGTGTTAAATCTTTACCTTGTTTGACCCTTGCTAATCTTGCATGGCAAAAAATTATCTATACTGATGCGTCCAATATTGATTACGGAGGGATTTTGAAACAGATAAATCCTAATAATAAGCATGAATATTTGATTAGATTTTACTCTGGAAAATGGTCTGAAGCCCAGAGAAAATACGCTACTGTGGCTCATGAAATGTTAACCATAGTTAAGTGTGTTTTAAAATTCCAAGATGATTTATACAATTAAAAGTTTTTGATAAAACCTGACGCACAATCTGTTAAATATATGTTTAACAAAGATTTTAAACATGATGCCTCAAAAATGATATTCGCAAAATGGCAGGCTCAATTGGCCCCTTTTAATTTTGAAATTCAATACAAAAAGGGAATTGATAATTCTCTACCGGATTTCTTATCTCGTGAATATTTGCAGGATGGAATCTCCATGGGATAGAGGTAGAGGTAGAGGATGGGGAAGATCATCCCCACATTCCAAATGAAGAACATCTCCTTCAGGATCGTCATACAGATCTACATCAAACTCCCCAGTTATACAAATGGGAAGAAAAAGTTTGACTAATGAGAAAATATCTCTCAGAGGCGAGTCCTCGATGATAGGACCATCCATCCACTTGGAAGATAATCCAGAAGATAGTCCGTTATATGCACACTTGCAGGCATATTAAAGTGATACTTTTGCTTCTCTTACAAAAGAGGACAATGATGATATCAAGTCCTATGAGAAATTGCCAAAAAAAAAAAAGAAATGATATTTCTTTTAGAAAATTCTGATATTCAGAGAAAAGAAGAACCATGGAAGATATTCCAAAGGTATTTGATAAAAGGATTATATTATCCGGGTGAGTCATACAAAACCCGCTCTTATTATAAAACTATACTCACTAGTACTGGTAGTGCAGAATTTTAACACTTTTTTGGTTATAGCACAGACGAGAACGTTTATAACTTCTCAAAGATCATAATCAAACAGATTATATCTATTGAAGATTGGGGAATATCCACGATGAAAGAAAGGCAGATAAGCCTTAACAAGTCCCGTATGAATTTTACCTATTGAGATTATATCCAGGCCTTTGATAAAATGCTTTACTACAATAATGATCGACACAAGCATACTTGGTTCATAAAAGTATGTGCAAAGATATTTGCAGAGCCCATTCCAAATTAGTTTAAACTGGTGGTCATACCACGGTCCGACAATAAAGATATTACCTTATCTATTTCTCATGTTATACAAAGAATGGACAAAAATTTCTCCAATTATAAATGAATTATACCACACAGATCATATCTGTTACCTGGAAAAGATTGACCAGATATATTTCTTTCTGGAATTCTCTATTCCTTGGATTCATAAATGGACTCCAAAAGTTGGATTCACCGAGGAACAAATTCCTTGTTTATACAGAACATTTTATAATAATTTCTAGGATAAACTAATGAAAAAAAATCCCAAAACAAAGACGTTATACGGTCAAGAACTCTTGGACTCCATCAAAACAAAAATCCAAGAATATTCCAACAACCCTCAAAAAGAGAAAGTTGATGATAGTTCAGTTCGGCATATTACCAGAAAGATCTCCTTTCAAGAAGGGGACAAAGAAAAAATGATCAACGACTATTTGGAAGTAGTAAAAAGAAATTTGCTTCGTTCCATCAATCAGTATGAGAAATTAGACACTTCGATGCAAAGTGACACCAGCAACAATGATATCGCAGATGATTCCCAACCTATTAAATCAGAAAAGATATTATCTGATGAAGCCTTACAAGATGCGGAAGAATTTCTCCGCAAAATGAAAGAGATGGAAAAGCGACCAGCACAGTGAAGCCGCCGGACCCAGCCGCTTGACCCCACTCAACAGTAGATAAACTGTTTCAACAGTAGAAATATTGTTCATCAACAGTAGAAACACTGTTTGCACAGTAGAAACACCATACAGGGACCCATATGGGACCCTATTTTACTGTTCATAGATTCTTTCTCTTTTCTATTTAAATGATTCATTCTTTCAGAGAAGGTAAGAAAGAAGAAAAAAACCCCTCTCTCTCTAAAATCTCTCTCTCTCTCTCTCTCTCTCTCTCTCTCTCTCTCTCAATTGTAATTAGAAGTTTGAATTGAAAAATAAAGTAAATAAAGTCTTCAATTCTTCATCTTGAGGCTTTGCATCCCGGCCAAAAGGTACTTATTTTTACTTATAGTTTTTTCGTCTAGTCTCTCCTCTCTGGCTGTGACTATGTCCGGCTAAGAGACTTCATACCTATGTTGAATATCTAACTTCTCTCCTATATAAACCATGAAAGAGACGACATCTATCAAAATATAAATAAATTTTGTATATAATTTCTTGACTTGGTTTCGAGATGGTTGGTACAGTCTAATATAGCACTACTCTTATTGACTTTGCCTTAGTGGCTCCATCTAGCCAGCCGTGAACCCTAGCCCAATGAATGAGTTGAAAAGGGCATCTTCTTTCACGGTTAGAACTGCTAGACACAGGGCTCAATGAGAGTATGTATTATATTAAGACAGACCCCTAGCTTGAGTAAAAGGTTTAACCTTCCATACAGTCATCAAACAACAACAACAACAACCCAGTATAATCCCACTAGTGGGGTCTGGTGAGGGTAGTGTGTACGCAGACCTTACCCCTATCCTGGGATAGAGAGGCTGTTTCCAAATGACCCTCGGCATCCTTCCCTCCAAGAACTATTCATCTTGCTCTTGGGGTGACTCGAACTCACAACCTCTTGGTTGGAAGTGAAGGGTGCTTACCATCAGAGCAACCCACCTTGTCGACCATACAGTCATCAAAATATATAAAAAAATTCAGGTATATTTCGATTCTTATATCCTTACTGATTGTGCGGATTACTGCCAGTATTTAAACATAAGGATGCTAAATTAGCTAGATTAAGAATTCTCGATCGTGTTAAAATAAAAGATCTTTAACTGGTGGAAACCTCGGTGGATATATAATAGTCAGCGGAGGTATGAAATAATTCCAGTTCCCGATCAATCGGTGATCTCTGTTTTAGCTCAGTTGAGAAGTCCGTGCGGATTATCGCCCGCCACTTGATCTAGGAACTTTCATGGTATATATAAGATAGATATGAAGTATTCGACATAGATACGTTTCTTATGATGAATTTAGGAGAAACTAGTATGAAAAATACTAGACTTGAAGAGGTAAATATACCTCAAAACCTTGATTTATTGAACAAATGGACGATTCCTAAAGTCCCTATTAGAACAATCTATAATTACGGATGGTTTGATAAACTTTCTTTAAAACAACTTGTAAAACTATTGAGCAATCTTTAGCTTTAAATTATTTTCTATACCATCTGAATTCACCATAATTATTTCTATACCATCTTTAGCTTTATTTACTTTGTTTTTCGATTACAAACTTCAAACTTCTAATTACAATTGAGAGAGAGAGATTTTAGAGAGGGGGGGGTTTCTTCTTTCTTCCCTTCTCTGAAAGAATGAATCGTTTAAATAGAAAAGAAAAAGAATTTATGAACAGTAAAATAAGGTCCCACATGGGTACCTGTACAATATTTCTACTATGCAAACAGTGTCTCTACTGTTGATGAATAGTATTTCTACTATTGAAATAGTTTATCTACTGTTGAGTGGGGTCCAGCGGCTCATAAAGGTATCTTTATACCATCTGAATTCACCTAAGGTCCTACATCTAAGACCATTAAGTAGAGTACGAACTGTCTCATGCTGATTGGTAAATCTACTATTGAAATGCTCTAAAATAGTAAGAACAAGGGTATAAACAGCATCCTTATATATATACATATATATATATATATATATAGAGAGAGAGAGAGAGAGAGAGAGTAAGTATAAGTATATACTATACTATATATTCGATATATTCAATATATATACATATCTTAAGATGTATATATAGTAAATCGAATATAGCTTATATATCTTAAGATGTATATATAGTAAAAATATATATACATCTTACTATATATATGTATATATAGTATATAAATCGAATATAGCTTATATATCTTAAGATGTATATATAGTATATAAATCGAATATAGCTTATATATCTTTATTACCATTTTTTTTCTCTAACTTCTATAAAAAAATAATAATTAAAAATAGAAAGTATCAGTTGGGCCCGCTTGGGCCCACTTAGGCCCGGGACCGGTCCACTGGTTCCAACAATAAGCCCGCAAAGCCCGGGACCGTTTAGGACCGGCCCGCATAGGACCGGGCCCGCGAAGCCTACTTAGAACTGGGCCTGGCCCACATGCCACCCTTATATGGGGATGGAGATGGTGGGCCCTAAGAAAGTCTCACATATCGTCTACTCTTCTAGCACGGAACGTCTGGGCCAATACACTGCCCCTCCCATATGTACGAAGACCTATGCTCGGCCTGTAGCAACAGTAGCTCTAGCGATGCAGGTCCGGGATGCAAAGGCGAAACCTCCATGACGACTACTGTAAATTAAACAATATTAATTAAAGTATTTTTCTTTTTCATTGCTTAAATATATTGCAATACCTTTAATATTAAAATTTATTCGATATTTTTACTAAACTGTTAATTAGGTTGATACATTTTCAATATTATAATTTATATTTTATATGTTAGTTTACTATTTTATATGTTTGTTTATTATTTAATATGTTTGTTTTTTATTTTATATGTTAGTTTTATTATTTTATATGTTTGTTTGTTACTCGCTTATTTTTTACTATAATAAAATTAAATAAATAATTTTCATAACTATACAAGATTTAATTATTAAATATTTACATTTTGGTTCCGGGTTCAATATTTGAGGCTCAGTAGCATCAAGTATCCGAATTCTTGTGTTCATGATGAGAAAATTTTCCTAATTTATCACTCAACATGGCTGTTATTTTATATGTTAGTTTATTATTTTATATGTAGTTTTATTATTTTATATGTTTGTTTGTTATGCACTTATTTTTTACCATAATAAAATTAAATAATTAATTTTGCATAACTATACAGGATTTAATTATTAAATATTCATATAACAATACTTAGTTGATAAAAATTATTGTTTTCTCATGTTATTTTTTATGTTTGTTGACCAGAATTGGAGAGAGTTTGTATTTGAACTAACAGCTTTTTGACGTATTTTTGGGTTTAAGAGATACTTAAATAATTAATTTCAATAACTACAAGGATACTACGCTAAAGGGCACTATATTTTACTACGCTAAAAGGGTACTACATTATAAATATGAGCACTACATTAGGCCACAAGATACCACTACAAGGAACTAAAGTAACAATTTATCTATTTTACTAGTCTTTTAGTAAATAAATAATCTAAACCGGATAAAAACAACAAATAAATTTAATTACAAAACAATCACGAAAATACATATACCACAATAAAAAGTAACTAATTAATATTTTTTTAACTAATAACAATCTCTATTTTACTAATTTTTTTAGAAGACTAATACTATAGTCCGAATAAAAAATAACAAATTAATTAAATCGCAAAACAATCATAAAATAATATAAAGCACATTAAAAATAACTAATATGTATTTTTATACAAGTTTTAACAAAAACTAAGTCGTAATAACTCGATTTAAAAATTTTAGAAAGTTGAAGATTTGGTAATTTGGAGACGAAACGAGCAACCCACTACGAGATAACGCGTTAGCTAGGATGTGAGACCTAGAATCTATACTTTTTGTGGGACCGATGGGCTCCACTCAAGCTTTTTTCATCAACAATTGGGAGGGGGGACCGTTGTTTCTTTTGTTTAATAGGGGGAGGGGGAGCTTCTGGCTTTGTGGGGAAGGGGACTAGACGGCTTTTTATGTGGGTATAACGCCTTATATTAAGACGTATAACGTCTTAATATAAGGCGCTATACCTTCCTGCTCTTTTAAGGTTCAAATATAGCACCTTTCAAAAGGGCGTTATAATTAATTGGACAAATAGCCGATAAGGTAAAGTGCCCTTTAAAAAGACGTTATATATGAAATGGACACCAATTATTTTTTCTACGCATTTTGATTCTTTGAGTCCAAAAGAATCACATTTTGGTTCCGAAAGAAGAAAATGAAGAAAATGTGAAGTAAACAAAACTAGCAACGAGTCATGTTGCTAACATGGGTAAAAGTGAAACATTCAATAATGATGGGAAAGCAGATATGTCATCCTTGATCACTATTACATGAATCCAGATGTGCAGTAGTTTCAGCGTCAATGGAAAAGCTAAGAATTCCTCTCTGATGGGGAGAACTCAAGTGATTCGAGACTCGAGATATGGTGTCATTATTTTTTAAATTGCTTCAATTGATTGATTACTGATTTCATAATGATTACAAATCCAGTGAATTTATGAATACTCTTGGCCACCCTTATGAAGCTAAGAATTTTCATCAACTACTAGTCCTGATTAAAATATGGAATTAAAAATAAAAACATACATAGAGTACTAATTAATCTTCAAAATATTTTACACATTAATCTCCATGCTGATGAAGAAAATGAGAAAGATGCAGCTCGAGAAGAATATTTGGAGAAAACAAGTGTTGAAACCAAAAAAGTTTTAACTTTATATGCTAATAGTACTAATTGTTTTACAGTATCACTTCAACGTGAAATGCAACAGCAAATAGTTAACCATTGATAAATCTATTTTGATAATTTAAAAATAAATGAATGTATTTTAACCAGTTAAAATATTTATATCAAAATGAATGAAAAAGAGTAAATGTCAAATGTGTGAATCCAGCATAAAAGCAAATACTCCATCTAGTCCACAATAAGTGACTAATTTTGCTTTGGGCACATCCATTAAGTGACTGAATTACCCTTAATTAAATTATAGCATAGTTAATATGAGGAGTAAGAGACTTTTTAGGGATACGTACGTAAGGGTAATGTTGGACAAACAAATTGAATTTTTCTTGATTATATAAATGGACACTTTTGGACCAAAATAAAAATAAATTAGTCACTTATTATGGACCGGAGGAAATAGTCGGTATTAATTTGAGGACAAGATAAAAGATGATGGATTGACCGACCCAAAATGCCTAACTTTTCTCGAAAGAATTAAATAATACTCCCTCCGTTCAAATTTATGTGAACTTGTTTGACTGGCCACGAAATTTAAGAAATAATGAAGAGTTCTGAAATTTGTAGTCCTACACATGTCAGAATGGGGTCCAGAGTATTTGTGTGGTAAAAACGATTCTCATTAAGGTTAAAATTACAAAATTTAAACTAAATTATTTCTAAATTTAAAAATGAGTCGTTCTTTTTAGAACAGACAAAAAAAAAATAAGTTCACATAAATTAAAAATATTTTGCTAGTAACTTTGAAAAGCTCTTTCACCAGTAGTGTGTGACAGATGTACTTTCTACTTTATAATCCTTTCAATGTGAAAATTTTCTATATCAACTCATATTTAATCGGGTGTACTATGCGGATAAAAAAAGACTATTGTTCTCATTTTATTTTTAGTGGTTGATTATCAGGCAGCTTTTCATTCTGTTAATTATTTTCCTCTCATACAGATTATGTTTGTAAAAATTACACGGGACGTCTAAATAGGCGCCCCCATTTAATCTATACCCACTTTTTAAAAAAATTTTAACTTCTCCTCCTCATTCTCCTTTGTTTTCTTCTTCTCCTCCTCCTTTTTCTTCGGGTGACAATGATTTAAGTGATGGTTGTGAACGTATTTTAATGTTGTTTATGATGTTTTACAATGGCGAGCTGTTACGACGCTTTATTTTTTACTATTGCTTAGGGTTTTCCTTAGGGTATCTTCTTCTTTTTCTTAATTGCAACATGGGTTCATTAGATTTATTGGTGTTTTGACAAATTGATGATTGAGGTTTGTTCCTGGTGATATTTAGAGGTTATGTTTCAAATTTGAGCTCATTTGGAGTAAATTTAGGTATTAAATCGTATATTGGATTTTTATAATTCGAAGAACAATTTTCTGTTTCTGGGTAATTTGCACTTCAGGCCTATTTAGCCTTAAATGCATAAAAATGTTGGTTGCATGACCTTTTGGCCTTAAGTGTAGCAAAACGTTTGTTGCACTTCTGAAGTGCAATTTTTCACTTCAAGACTTATCGCCTTAAGTTTAGCAAAATGTTTGTTGTACTTCATACCTTTTGACCTTGAGTGCATCTGAAGTGCATTTTTTCACTTAAGACTTATTGGCCTTAAATGAATGAAACCATTGGTTACACTTCAGACCTATTTGGAGTGCATCTGAAATGCAAATTTTCACTTCAGACTTATTGGCCTTAAGTGAATGAAACCATTAGTTACACTTCAGACCTATTTGGAGTGCATCTGAAATGCAAATTTTCACTTCACACTTATTGGCCTTAAGTGAATGAAAATGTATGTTACAATTCAGACTGTTTGGCTTTAAGTGCATTAAACTATTGGTTACGCTTCAGGCCTATTTGGCCTTAAGTGCATCTGAAGTGCAAATTTTCACTTCAGACTTATTGGTCTTAAGTTGCACTTCAGACCTATTTGGCCTTAAGTGCATTTGAAGTACATTTTTTTTTACTTCAAACTAATTTTTTTTAATTTCAGGCCTGATAAATCTGAAATCGATCGTAAAATGAATACACTTGCAAATATTTTTGCACTTAAGGCCTATTTAGTCTAGTGTAACCAATTGTGACCCCAAAATCGGATATAGATGCAAAAGTCTAGATTATGTTCCCTGCTTTTGGTTGTAAGTTAGCAGTAATTGTTTTAGGGTTCGAAAACCAAAGAGTTCATGTTCACGTGGCACTGTCTGAAAACTTGTTTTATAGGGCCTTTAGAAATAAGGCTTTGCTTGTGTATGGAGACTAAGGTCTTTAGAAATTTTATTAGAAGCTCCCCACGAGACCTCGCTATGATAGCTTGCTCGACAGATGAAACTTGCTTACGAAAACAATTTATTGAATTATTGGTTTCAATTAAGAGCATTCTTGATTATCCCTCCGATCCATAATAAGTGACCAATTTATTTTAGATATACCCATTAAGAAAATACTAAATTCTAGATAAAAATAGTTAATGTGGCTAAATTACTCTTAATTAAATATTGCAGCATAGTTAATATGAGGAGTAAAAGACTTTTTAGTGATACGTACGTAAGGATAATTTAAAAAAAAAACAAATTGAATTTTTTTTCAAATTAGTCACTTATTATGGACCGGAGGGAGTAATAGAGTAAAAATCAAGTCTTTCAATAAAGTTCTATTCTTTTTTGTTTTCCCCCGAGAAAATGTTGGGAACCGAAAGAAAACAGAGATTTGAAATAAATAATAGAGTAAAAATCAAGTCTTTGTAATTTATCCTCATTACCTAATGAGGAAATAAATTCTTGATTGTAACAATTACAAAATTTAAAATTTACCTCAATAGTATGAGTAGCATGTTAATTGTATTACTTTGTTGAGGTAATCGATGTTGTCGTTCTTGGACTTTCGGAAGCCTATGTTTTATGAAAGCATTTTTTCCTTTAATGCACAGCCGTCTAGAGTGTCTGCCATTAATATATTGCCCTCATATATTCTATTTTCCAAAAATCTTCTTTTTTCTTGATTATCATTCATCCATTCTCTCCCATAAATCTTGACAGCTTTGCTAAAGATTTCATATTGGTTATTGGGTACAAGCATCCCAAATTCACAATTTGGTTCACATACTTTTCTCCCAAATCTAACATGCCCCACATTTTACCCCTTGTGGTGGGTCATGATTACCCACCAATATATTCTGTCCCCCATCTGCATCGACATTGGTATTTTGTAAAAAGGGGTCTTCGTTGCCATCTAACTCATCAGGGTTGATCATGATGTCCGCAAGTACTGCAGCGTCGAATTCCTTATTTTGTTCTTGATTTTGAATCAAATTGTTTGATCCCTCATGTTCCTCAAGATGTGTTATCATTCCTTCAAATACAGCATCAGCATTTGGGGGGGAGGCATCAATATAAATTTGATCCTTTGTATTACCGTTAATTGTACCAAAGATTTCATCTAGTTTTTCTTCTGTGAGAGGTGAGTTGGAGGATACATTTTTCACACTGTAAGATAATGGCTTCACACAAGAAATCAATTGGGATGTATTCAATAGAATAATGGCTTCACACAAGAAATCAATTGGGATATGTTCAATTGGATAATGGCTTCACACAAAAAATCAATTGGGATGTGTTCAATTGGATAATGACTTCAAGAAATCAACTGGAAGTTTCAATTGGATAATGGCTAGTTAAGTCAAATTAGCTACTACCGACTATATATCAGAAATTAGTTTCAGGCTGTTACATTCTTGAAAGGCTGTTACATTCTTGAAAGAACGTTGCCGCGAAACATTTAAGATTTAATCATTTTCTTGGTTATACAAATTTTAGAAACTTTCAAATTTCCCTTAAATTGAAAAATAGTTCTTTTTAATTAGCTAAGAAAATAGTTACTACCAATATTTCTTTACTTGTCTTTTATCAACATTGGAAATGTGCTCCACCTAATTATCTTAAAATGGCCTCAGTGATTTTTCCGTTAAAATGAGATGGTTAGTGAGGACCGCAGAGCAAGCTAGAATGGTGAGGTTTTGTGGTTTGCTCTTAATATTTACTCCCTCCGGTCCACAATAAGTGACCAATTTGCTTTTTTATTTTGGTCTAAAATAAATGTCTGTTTATATAATTAAAAAAAAATTAATTTATTTTTTTAAAATTTTCCTTACGTACGTATCCCTAAAGAATCTTTTACTCCTCACATTAACTATGCTGAAATTTAATTAAGGGTAATTACATAAGGGTAATTTTGAAAAAATAAATTGAATTTTTTCTTGATTATATAAATGGAAACTTATTTTAGACTAAAATAAAAAAGTAAATTGGTCACTTATTGTGGACCGGAGGGAGTAAATGTTAAGAACAAACCACAAAAACTCACCATTCTAGCTTGCTCTGCAGTCCTCACTAACCATCTCATTTTAACAGAAAAATCACTGCGGCCATTCTAATTCTAAGATAACTAGGTGGATTATCTTTCCAATGTTGATAAAAGATAAATAAAGAAATTTTGATGGTAACTATTTTCTTAGCTAATTAAAAAAACTATTTTTCAATTTAAGGGAAAAAAGAAATTTGGAATTTTCTAAAATTTGAATAACCAAAAAAACGATTAAACCTAAACTGTTTCGCGACAACGTTCTTTCAAGAATGTAACGGCCTGAAACTAAATTTTCGATATATAGTCGATAGTTGCTAAATTAACTTAACTAGCCATTATCCAATTGAAACTTCCAATTGATTTCTTGAAGCAATTATCCAATTGAACACATCTCAATTAATTTCTTATGTGAAGTCATTATCCAATTGAACACATCTCAATTAATTTCTTATGTGAAGTCATTATCCAATTGAACACATCCCAATTGATTTCTTGTGTGAAGCCATTATCCAACAGTGTGAAAAATGTATCCTCCAACTTCATCTCTCACAGAAGAACTGGATGAAATCTTTGGGTACGATTAACAGTAATGCAAATGATCAAATTTATATCGATGCCCCCCCCCCCCCCCCCACGGGGTAAAATGTCGAGAGCATGTAAACCAAATTGTGAATTTAGAATGCTTGTACCCAATAACCAATATGAAATCTTTGGCAAAGCTGTCAAGATTTATGGGAGAGAATCTGAGAGAATGGATGAACGAGTATCATGATAATTAAGAAAAAAGAAGATTTTTGGAAAATAGAATGTATGAGGGCAATATATTAATGGCGGACACTCTAGGAGACTGTGCAGGCATTATTAAAGGAAAAAATACTTCCATAAAACATAGGCTTACGGAAGTCCAAGAACGACAACATCGATTACCTCAACAAAATAATACAATTAACATGCTACTCATACTATTGAGGTAAATTTTAAATCTTGTAATTGTTAAAATCAAGAATTTATTTCTGCATTAGCTAATGAAGACAAATTACAAAGACTTGATTTTTACTCGATTACTTATCTCAAATCTATGTTTTCTTTCAATTCCCAACATTTTCTTGGAGAAAAACAAAAAAGAATAGAACTTTATTGAAAGACTTGATTTTTACTCTTACTCTCTCCGGTCCACAATAAGTGACCAATTTGATTTTTTATTTTGGGCTACAATAAGTGTCCATTTATATAATCAAGAAAAAATTCAATTTGTTTTTCCAAATTACTCTTACGTACATATCCCTAAAAAGTCTTTTACTCCTCACATTAACTATGCTGCAACATTTAACTAAGGATAGTTTAGTCACACTAACTATTTTTGTTTAGAATTTAGTATTTTCTTAATGGGTGTGCCAAAACTAAATTAGTCACTTATTGTGGATCAGAGGGAGTACTTATCTCAAATCTCTGTTTTCTTCCGGTTCCCAACATTTTCTTGGGGAAAAAACAAAAAAGAATAGAACTTTATTAATAAACTTGATTTTTACTTATTTACTTATCTCAAAATCTATGTTTTCTTTCGGTTCCCAAGATTTTCTTGGAGAAAAAACAAAAAAGAATAGAACTTTATTGTACAATAGAACATCTTGCATGTGTGTTGAGTGTTGACCATGGCTAGATGGCTATATCTAAGCTTTTGTTTCACTGAACCGTAATCCAGCACTAACTTATGCAGGAATAATCCATCACATGATATCCACCAAATTGCCAACCAAATCCAACAACTACCAAATCAAATAACTACTAAAGCACAGTAGATAGGGGCAGATCACATGGTACAACAGATTATAGCTGCTGCACAACAGATTGTAGATGCAGCACAACATATTAGAGACGCCTTTAATGTACCAAATCCATTTGGAGCACAAATATGTGGGGCATGCAGGTCCGGGAAGATTTCAGTGTGTGAAGCCGATTGTCAATTCCGACACCTTATCCCGAATGAACAATACGAAACATTTGGAAGAGTTACTCGTACACATGGGGGAAGAAAAACAGTGATTACGTGGCTTAAAATGTACGAAGGGATTGAAGAAAAAAGGCAGCTTCTGAATAATCGTGCCTACGAGGCAAACGTTCTAAGAGAAGATCGCATGGGAGGCTGTGCGAGGCTGATAAGGGAAAGGGATAACATAATAGAGCAAACAGCTGTGATTTTCCAACAGTGGGCTCACCTAACAGGGCAGCAAAGTACACTTACTGATATAATACATGATTTACTAAGGTAAGCATATGCCTTAATCATAATAAACAACCCCATAAGCACAATATATATGACTTACACTTTGATGTCTGTCTTTTGCAGCGATAGCCCAGCAATTGAACCAATAACAAACCAACTCCAAGATATGGCAAATCAACTAGCAGCTGAAGAACCACAGGTAGGAGCACAGCAGATTGCAGAGGAAGGACAACAAAATGGTGACCCTTGAATGAGACTACAAAATAGATGAGCAACATTAGATATCATTTGTATAGAGATCGATAGATATTCAAAGTGGACAAATTAAATTGATAGGAATTTGACTTTTCCAATACATTGCAATAAAAATGCCATCTTTGGGATGGCATAACTCAGCACAAACCGTGTTAAAAAATCAGAATGGATCTGTAAATAAACGAGTGGATCTGTATTTGACTTTTCCAATACATTGCAATAAAAATGCCATCTTTGGGATGGCATAACTCAGCACAACCCGTGTTAAAAAATCAGAATGGATCTGTAAATAAACGAGTGGATCTGTATTTATCTTTTCCAATACATTGCAATAAAAATGCCATCTTTTGGATGGCATAACTCAGCACAAACCGTGTTAAAAAATCAGAATGGATCTGTAAATAAACGAGTGGATCTGTAAATAACAAAAGGAATTGTAAACCAACAAAAGCAAAAAGATGAGGAACGAGTGGATCTGTAACCAAAATCAGATCGAAAAGTGGGATAAGATCTGTAGAATTAGAAGAGAAAAATGGTAAAATAAAAAGAGAAAGAAGAAGATGAAGAGAGTAGATCTAGATTATCAAACGAATAGAGGAAGAAGCCATGGCAAAAGGAAAGACTATTATTTAATGGAGTACCGATATTTCCTATGGGATGGCCCATCGAATAGTCAATACTACTAGTATTATTTTTTGGGGGAAAAGTAAATGCTAATGTGTTGCATACGGGGATGTGGGTTCCGACGTACTTGATATGCGTTCCAGATCATTTAAGTGCATTACTCTCTCTGTTGGGTTCCGATGTAAAGGCATTACTTTTCTCTTTGTTTAACCTTTGATCTAATTCAACACCCTACGATAAAATTTATTTTGTAGATAAACACTAAATAGGAAAAATAATTGTAGAACTAATGTATTATCATTCTTATCTACATTTTAAATTTATTTGATAAAATTAAATAAATAATACTCAAAATATTATTGATAAATTTAAATATCGAAATAATTACGAGAAAGTTATACAGGATAAAGTAAAGTTGAATTTCAAGAATAATCTAAAATTATATTCATTGTATTATATTAAACTGGCAATTTACTAAAAATTCAAATAAAAATTTAATAATATTAAGTAATGTATAATACAATTAGATAAGCAAGGAACTGGGTGATTTCCGTTGGGTGATTTTCGACTTAGGAGCGAGTCTGGATTGTGATTTGGAGGTTCGTAGTTGAATTAGGCTTGAAATAGCGAAAGTTGGATTTTTGGAAAGTTTGACAGGGAGTGGTCTTTTTGATATCGGGGTCGGATTGGAACTCCGGAAGTTGGAGTAGGCACGTGGTGTTATTTGTGACTTGTGTGCAAAATTTGAGATCATTCAGACGTGATTTAATAGGTTTCAGCGTCATTTGTAAAAGTTGAGTTTCCTTAGTTTCAATAGGCTTGAATTGGGGTACGATTCGTATTTTTGATATTGTTTGACGTAATTTGAAGGCTCGACTAAGTTCGTATCATGTTTTAGGACTTGTTGCTATATTTGGTTGAGGTCCTAGGGGCCTCGGGTTGATTTCGGATGGTTTTCGGACCAAGGTTTGAAGTTGAAGACTGCTGAAGTTTGGGTTCTGCTGGTGTAACCGCACCTGCGGAGCTTTGATCGCAGGTTCGAGCTCGCAGGCGCGGGGAGGGCAGCGCAGATGCAGAGTTTTGGAGAGGTGTGAACAGTGGCCGCAGGTGCGAAGGTTTTGCCACACCTGCATGACCGTTGATACGGTTGGGGCACCGCAGAAGCGAAAATGGGCAAGGGAGCTGAGTCCGCAGAAGCGGGCTGGACGCCCATAGAAGCGTATCCGCGGGAGCGTGTTGAGGGACCGCAGAAGAGGATGGAGCCGCATATGCGGTTGAAATGTCGCTTTTGCGACGCCGCAATAGCGGCAAAGTTGTCGCAAGCCTGGGCAGAACATATAAAAAAGAGGGTTCCGAGATTTTCACCATTTCTAACATTTTGAACTTGGGCTTAGGCGATTTTTGAGAGGGTTTTTGAAGAGATTCTTGAGATAAGTTCCTTGTGCTCGTTTTTTATTAATAATCTTGTTTCCCCGTTGATTTTTCCACCTAGATTGTGTGGTGAAATTTTGGGATTTGAGGCTAGGGATTTGGAGAGTTGATTTGGAGGTTTTGGGTGACGATTTGGTGTCGTATTTTGATAAAATTTGTATGATTGGACTCGTGGTTGAATGGGTTTTCGGATTTTGTGACTTTTGTCAGATTTCGAGACATGGGCCCGGGGGCCGACTTTGAGCCGATTTTGGATTTTTGATTATTAATTTCGTATTTTCTTGCGGAATTGTTCCTTTAGCCCGTATTGATTGTATCGTAATGTTAGTAGCTAGATTTGGGACATTTGAAGGCCGATTTGTGAGGCAAAGGTGTGTTGGAATAGAGTTGTGCTCTGATAGAGGTAAGTAACACTTCTAAACTTGGCTTTGAGGGTTCGAAACCCCGAATAACATGTTATATGATGGATGTTGAGGTGGCGCACATGCCAAGTAACGGGCTTGCGGGCGTGCACCGTGAGAATTATGAGTTGGTCGATTCCATGGCACTGTATAGTGGATCTATCTTGTTGATATTCATATTTTCATCATGTGATAAAGTAATTGAGCTTTCAATCATGCTAAAGATCATGTTTAAGCTATATGTTGGTACTGTTGGGACCCATAGAGGTCGTTTCTTGCCGATAACTTACTGATTTCATTGATATTTCGTACTCAGTCATATTCATTCATTTCATATTATATCTCATTCTCTGTTGCTATTTATTGATACATCATATCATTATTGTCGGGCTAGTTTCATGATATTGTAAGCCCGTGAGAGAGAGACTGGAGAGATTGATGACTGAGTGAAGCCGAGGGCCTGATTATGATTGACAGTTATGGGACCGAGCTGCACGCTGTAGTGGGTTTATTGATTTATGATAGTGCTTGGGCTGAAGGAGCCCCTCCGGAGTCTGTACACCCCCCTCCCCCCAGTGAGCGCAGTTAATTTATATTGAGGGATGGATCTTCCATGGACATTGATCTTTTTCGAAGCATTTATACCGGGGGATGGATCTTCCCCACAGGCTGGTTTGGCCCTACCCAGTACTGAGTGACTAATGGATCTTCCCTAGGCCGGATTGGCCATATACAGTACTGAGTGATTGAGTATTTCGAGAGAGTCAGCACATGGGTTTATCAGTATGGTGCATCACATATAACATATGCATTGGCATATAGAAGTAGAGAAGTTGTATTCTTCATATCATTTAGAATTAATTCATCTTACTGAAATTGAGTTTAACTGTTGAACTTGAAAGTATTTCTACGTTTTTGTGTTGTTGTTCTTATATTGAACTGTATCGGTTGAGTTCGTCACTACCTTCAGTCCAAAGGTTGGATTTGTTACTTATTGAGTTAGTTGTACTCACGCTACACTCTGTACCTAGTATGCAGATCCAGGTGCTTCCAGTCACGGCGGCTGCTGAGTGTGGAGTCAGGATCTTTGGAGACTATCAAGGTAGTTGCATGGCGTCCGTAGACCTTGACTCTCCTAAGGAAACTTCACATTCTTGAATTCTAGTCGTGCGAATCTGTTTATTCCGGTAACTAAACTTCTGTTATTCTATTCTCTCAAAGATGGTGAGGACACGTGCTACCAGATATGATGGACAACCACCAGTACCATCAGTTAGGGTCGCGAGAGGCCGAGGTCGCGGTAGGGGTAGAAGTGCAGAGTAGGTACCTAATACGGTTGAGCCAGTGGGGTCAACTCAGGCACTAGTTGTGCCTATTGTGATTCCGCCTTCAGGAGGCCTTGGCTCAAATTCTGACCGTGTGCACCAGTCTTGCTCAGGCGGTATCTGTTCCAACCGCAACAACCACTTCTTAGGCCAGGGGAGGTGCTCAGACTCACAATTCACAAATCAATAACAACGGATAGAGAGAAGTTTCACAAAGAAATCAATATTTCATCAATGATTACTTTCACAATTTAACACCTCAACCTCGAATCAATATTCACAATTTTATCGACCTTGATGGAACCGGATACAAATCTCCCAATATTTCAACAACAATAATAAGCATGGATAACTAGATTTAAGACTACAAATTTGCAAGAATGAAATTTCACTCGCATGCTATGACTTGACCACAACGTATAGATGCTCGTCACCTCAACTATACATCGTATTCAACAACAAAACACGTAGCAAATACACACACAATACCTATTCCCTCAAGCTAAAGTTAGACACAACACTTACCTCAATTTCGCAGGCCACTCACTGCTCAAGTGCCGCTTTCCCTTTAGAATTCACCTCCAACCCACTCGTATCTAATCATAATTAGTTTAATATCATCAATTATCGCTAAAGGAATCAACTTTAATGCATAATTACAGTTTTCCTAAGTTTTCCCAACAAAAGTCAAAAACCAACCCCGGGCCCGCTTGGTCCAAACTCGAGGTTCGGACCAAAATTCGTTTATCCATTCTTCCCCGAGCCCGGATATACAATTGGTTTTGGAATCCGACCTCAATTCGAGGTCTAAATCTCCAAATTTCGAAATTCCTAAGTTCTACCCAAAAATCCTAGTTTCACCATAAAAATTCTAGATTCTAGGTTTAAATATTGTTATAAGATGTAAAAGATTGAAAGAAAAGAGTTAGGAATCACTTACCTATGATGTGGGGAAGATTTGGTCTTTGGAAAATCGCCTCTTGAGGTTTAGGTTTTGAAAAATTGAAGAATGAATGAAAAATCCCGTCTAAGTCTAAAGTTATCAGCTGCGGATGTCGCATTTGCAACCTGAAGGAGTCATCACAAATGCGAGAACCTTCACATTTTCACTGCCTTCGCAAATGCGAAGAGTATGTCGCATTTGCGACAATTGGCCCATTGCAATTGCGGGTAGAAGTTCGCATTTACGAACATGCCCTTCCCCAGACCCCCTTCGCAATTGCGAGAACTGCTGGCCTAGGCTTTCTTCGCAATTGCGATAAAAACCTCGCAATTGCCATACCTACTTGGTTCGCATTTGTGAAGCCTGATCTCGCAATTGCGAGATCAAAGTCCTGCGAGAGACACCAGTTACACCAGCAAATTTTTAAGTTTCAAATCACTCTGTAGCCTACCCGAAACTCACCCGAGCCCTCGGGGCTACAACCAAACATGCACGCAAGTCTAAAAATATCATACGAACTTGCTCATATAATCAAATTACAAAAATAAAACCTAAAAATATGGATTTAGCACCAAAACTCATGAATTCCTCAAGAACATTTCAAAACTACTATCTTCTCAACCGGACGTCCGAATCACGTCAAATCAACTCCGATTTCTACCAAATTTCACAGACATGACTTATATATTATATTAAACCTGTACCGGACTCTGAAACCAAAATACGGGCCCGATATCAATGAGATCAAACATTAATCAATTTCTTTAAATCCATAGACTTTCAGTCTTACAATTTTTATCAAAAATTCATTTCTCGAGCTAGGGACCTTGGAATTCGATTCCGGGTATACGCCCAAGTCCCATATTTTACTACGGACCTTCCGGGACCGTCGGAACACGAATCCGGGTCCGTTTACTCAAAACATTGACCAAAGTCAACTAAAAATTAATTTTAAATCCCAAAAATTATTACTTCATAAATTTCCACATAAAGGCTTCCCGGATTTATGCCGGACTGCGCACGCAAATCGAGGTGAGTAAAAATAAGGTTTTTAAGGCTAACGGGCTCGAAATATAGTCTTAATTCATAAGATGACCCTTTGGGTGATCACAATCTCCACCTCTAAAACAATCGTTCGTCCTCGAACGGACATAGAAAAGTACATGAATTGGCGAACAAGTGGCGATATCTACTCTGCATGTCCGACTCGGACTCCCAAGCATCTGCCTCAATAGGCTGACCTCTCCACTGCACTCGAACTGAAGGGTAACTCTTTGATCTCAACTGGCGAACTTGCCGGTCTAGAATTGCCACCGGCTCCTCCTCGTAAGTTAAATCCTTGTCCAACTAGATAGAGCTGAAATCTAACACATGGGACGGATCGCCGTGATACTTTCGAAGCATGGACACATGGAATACCGGATGAACAGCTGCTAAACTAGGTGGCAACGCAAGCCTATAAGCCACCTCTCCCACTCTCTCCAGAATCTCAAAAGGTCCGATATACCTAGGGCTCAACTTGCCCTTCTTTCCGAACCTCATTACACCCTTCATGGGTGATACCCGAAGTAACACTCTCTCTCTGACTATGAACGCAACATCATGAACTCTACGGTCGGCATAACTCTTCTGCCTGGACTGAGCTGTGCGAAGTCGATCCTAAATAATCTTGACCTTATCCAAGGCATCCTGTACTAAGCCTGTGCCTAACAACCGAGCCTCTCCCGGCTCGAACCACCCAACTGGCGACCGACACCGCCTACCATATAATGCCTCATAGGGAGCCATCTGAATGCTCGACTGGTAGCTGTTGTTATAGGCGAACTCTGCAAGGGGCAAGAACTGATCCCACGATCCTCCGAAGTCTATAACACAAGCGCGAAGCATATCCTCCAAGATCTGAATAGTACGCTCGGACTGCCCATCCGTCTGAGGATGAAACTCTGTGCTCAACTCAACCCGCGTACCCAACTCACGCTGAAATGCCCTCCAAAAGTGCGAGGTAAACTACGTACCTCCATCAGAAATGATAGACCGGGCACACCGTGAAGACGGACGATCTCACGAATATAAATCTCTGCTAACCGTTCTGAGGAATAGGTAACTGCCACAGGAATGAAGTGCGCTGACTTAGTCAGCCTATCCGTAATAACCCACATGGCGTCGAACTTCCTCTGAGTCCGTGGGAGTCCAACAACAAAGTCCATAGTGATACGCTCCCACTTCCACTCAGGAATCTCCATCTGATGAAGCAAACTACCAGGTCTCTGATGCTCGTATTTCACCTGCTGAAAATTTAGGCACCGTGCTACATAGGCAACTATGTCCTTCTTCATCCGCCTCCACCAATAATGCTGCCTCAAGTCTTGATACATCTTGACGGCGCCCGGATGAATAGAATACCGGAAACTGTGGAACTCCTCAAGGATCAACTCACGAAGTCCATCCACATTAGGCACACAAATATAACCCTGCATCCTCAAAACTCCATCATCTCCAACAGTAACCTACTTGGCACCCCCATGCCGCACTGTGTCTCTAAGGACAAGTAAATGAGGATCGTCATCCTGCCGATCTCTGATGCATTCAAACAAAGAAGACCGAGCAACTGTACAAGCTAGAACACGGCTGGGCTCAGAAACATATAACCTCACGAACTGGTTGGCCAAGGCCTGAACATCCAATGCAAGCGGTCTCTCACCAACTGGAATATATGCAAGGCTACCCATACTGACTGACTTTCTACTCAAAGCATCGGCCACCACATTGGCCTTCCCGGGATGATACAATATGGTGATATCATAGTCTTTCAATAGCTCCAGCCACCTCCTATGCCTCAAATTGAGTTCCTTCTGCTTGAATAAATACTGCAAGCTCCGATGATCAGTGAATACCTCACATGGCATGCCGTAAAGATAGTGCCTCCAAATCTTCAGTGCATGAACAATGGCTGCCAGTTCTAGATCATGAATAGGGTAATTCTTCTTGTGAACCTTCAGCTGCCGTGAAGCATATGCAATAACCTTGCCACCCTGCATCAATACCGCACCCAGACCAATACGGGATACGTCACAGTATACTGTATAAGATCCTGAACCTGTGGGTAACACCAATACCGATGCCATAGTCAAAGCACTCTTGAGCTTCTGAAAGCTCGCTTCACACTCGTCTGACCACCTGAACGGGGCACCCTTCTGGGTCAATCTGGTCAATAGGGCTGCTATGGATGAAAACCCCTCCATAAATCGACGGTAATAGCCCGTCAAACCTAGGAAACTACGGATCTCTGTAGCTGATGTGGGTCTAGGCCTGTTCTAAACTGCCTCAATCTTCTTAGGATCCACCTGAATACCCTCTGCTAATACAACGTGATCTAAGAAAGCAACTGAACTCAACCAAAACTCGCATTTTGAGAACTTAGCATATAACTGGCTGTCTTTCAGAGTCTGAAGAACGATCCGAAGGTGCTGCTCATGCTCCTCTTGACCGTGGGAGTAGATCAAGATATCATCAATAAACACAACCACAAAGGAATCTAAGTAGGGTTTGAACACCCAGTTCATCAAATCCATGAATGCTGCTGGGGCATTTGTCAGCCCAAATAACATCACTAGAAACTCATAATGCCCATACCGAGTCCGAAAAGCTGTCTTAGGAACATCGGATGCCCTAATCCTCAACTGATGGTAGCCAGATCTCAAATCAATCTTTGAAAACACCTTGGCATCCTGAAGCTGATCAAATAAATCATCAATCCTCAGCAATGGATACTTGTTCTTGACGGTGACTTTGTTTAACTGCCGATAATATATACACATACTCATCAATCCATCTTTCTTCTTCACAAACAACACAGGTGCACCCCAGGGCGAGACATTAGGTTAATGAAGCCCTTATCAAGCAAATCTTACAACTGCTCCTTTAATTCTTTCAACTCTGGCGGGGCCATACGATATGGCAGAATGGAAATAGGCTGAGTGCCCGGGGCCAAATCAATGCAGAAATCAATATCCCTATCGGGTGGCATCCCCGGCAGGTCTGTAGGAAACACCTTTGGAAACTCACGAACAACCGGCATCAAATCTATGGAAGGAAACTCCGCCCTAGAATCGCGGACATAAGCCAAATAAGCTAGACACCCCTTCTCGACCATATGACGAGCCTTCACATAAGAAATAACCCTGCTGGCAGAATGGCCAAGATTTCCTCTCCACTCTAATCGAGGTAACCCCTACAAGCCTAAGGTCATTGTCTTGGCGTGACAATCTAATATAGCATGATAAGGTGACAGCTAATCCATACCCAGTATGACATCAAAATCAACTTTGTCGAGAAATAGGAGATCTACACGATTCTTAAGACTCCCAATGGTGACCACACACGAACGATAAATACGATCTACAACAATAGCATATCCCACCAAGTGTGGACACATACACAGGATCACTCAAAGAATCACGGGGCACAACCAAATAGTAAGCAAAATATGATGACACATAAGAGTAAGTAGATCCTGGATCAAATAGAACTGAAGCATCTCTACTGCAAACTGAAACAGTACCTGTGATAACGACGTCAGATGACTCAACCTCAGGCCTGGCTGGAAAAGCATAACACCGGGGCTGGGCTCCACCACCCTGAACTACGACCATGGGACGGCCTCTAGTTGGCTGGTCTCCAACTCTAATGGCCTGACATCCACCTCTAACAGTCTGGCCTCTACCTCTAGCTGTCTGACCCCTGCCTCTGGCCGGCTGAGCATGTGGTGCAGCAACTGGTGTCGGGACCATGGCACACGAACTCTGATGTTGTGAGCTGCCCGTTGCTCGAGGGCAAAATCTAGCAATGTGCCTCAGATCACCACAAGTATAACATAACTTCGGCTGCTGTGAATGCTGACCCTGAAACTGGCCCTGTCGACCTGAATAACCACCCTGATAACTCTGGAGTGGAGGTGCACTAATAGGAGCTGGTGGTGCATTGTAGGCTAGCTGGTCAGAATAATGCATCTAAGGGCCACAACCACCTGAGGCACCGTGGGATGCCTGGAGCACTGAATGAAACGGCATGAGAGGATGGCCTCTACCAAAAGTACCCCTGCCTCTAGGTGAGGCACCGCCGAACTCACCGGAATGACGAGGTCTCTTGTCAGACCCCTGACCTCCCTGAGTAAGAACCAGTTCGACTCGTCTGGCGACATTAGCAGCCGCCTGAAAAGAAATCTCACTCCCAGTCTCCTTAGCTATTTGCAATCTGATAGGCTGAGCAAGTCCATCAATAAACCTTCTCACCATCTCTCTCTCGGTGGGAAGCAGAAGAATAACATGACGGGCCAAATCCACAAAATGGGTCTCATACTGAGTAACAGTCATACTGCCTGCTGGAGACGCTCAAATTGACGACGGCGCTCCTCTCTCAATGTGATAGGCAGAAACTTCTCTATGAAGAGCTGAGAGAACTGGTCCCAAGTAAGAGCAGGCGACCCAGCTGGTCTAGTCAATAAGTAATCTCTCCGCCATTTCTTGGCGGAACCAGTCATCTAAAATGCAGCAAAATCGACCCCATTGGTCTCCACTATACCCATGTTCCGTAGAACCTCATGACAGCTGTCAAGATACTCTTGGGGATCCTCTGAAGGAGCATCACTGAAGTGAACAGGAAAGAGCTTGATAAACCTGTCTAATCTCCATAAAGCCTCAGAAGACATAGCTGGCCCATCTCCGACCTATGTCGCAATAACCGGCTAAACTAATCCGACTGGCTGAGCTGCTGGAGCCTGATACTGGGGAGCTATCTGCTCTAGAGCAGGAGTAATGGGAGTTTGGGCTCCTCCTCCAGCCTGAGAGACTGCTGGTGCCATGGGAAATGCGCCTGTCTGGGCCACACTCTCCATAAGGCCCACTAAACGGACCAAAGTGTCCTGAAGTACTAGGGTAGCAATGAACCCCTCCGGAACCTAAGTTGGTACGGCAGGACAGTCTGGGCTGGAACCTCCTCGTCAAGCTCTATTTGAGGCTCCACTACTGGGGCTGCTGCTCGGGCCCGAGGCTGAGCCTTGCCCCTGCCTCGGCCTCTGGCACGGCCTTGGCCTCGACCTCTGCCCCGCGTAGGAGCTGCCACTGGAGGCTCTGGCTGCTGCTCAGCTGAGGAAGTGGTACGTGTTCTCGCCATCTGCGAGAGAATATGAGTAGAAGAGTTCAATCAGTATTAAGAAAGCAAAATTGCACGACAGAGAAGAATATAAGTAAAACTTATTCCTAAACTTCATAGCCACTGGAAGATAAGCACAGACGTCTCCGTGCCGATCCTCCAGACTCTACTAAGCTTGCTCGTGAATTGTGAGACCTAAGCAACCTAGTGCTTTGATACCAATTGTCACGACCCAAAATTTCTCACCGACGGGACCGTGATGGCGCCTAACATTTCACTTGCTAGGCAAGCCAACGTTAGAGAATCATTAAACCAATTCCTTATTTCCATTCAGTAAATAACACTAATTAACAAATATGAAATATAATAAGTGCGGAATATTATAAAACGATATTAATTACTACCACCCGGATCTGGAATCACAATTCACGAGCATTCTAGAATTTACTACAAGTAATAGCCTGAAAGAAATACAACTATCTGAATGAAAGAAAACAGTAGGACATAAAAGATAGATGGGGACTTCAAGGTCTGTGAATGCCGACAGATCTACCTTGAGTCTCCGGACAGACGACCAATAGCAAATCTCGATCAACCTGAGCCGATATCAAAATATGCACAGAAAGTGCAGAGTGCAGCATCAGTACAACCGACCCCATGTACTGGTAAGTGTCGAGCCTAACCTCGGCGAAGTAGTGACGAGGCTAGGACAAGACACCCACATATAACCTGAACAGTATAATCATGCTAGTGGCAACAACAGTAAATAAAGCAATAACGCAGAAATAATGAGAAGGGGACATATAGTGGGGGAATACAACATAAAGAGTGAGAATAATGAAAAGACGGAATTAAACAGAAAATCCATAAACGAATTGAGCAATTAAAACAGCAAAGGAAAACTGCACGGCATCACCCTTCGTGCTTTTACTCTCAACCTCACCAAGTAAATAAATAGAATGGCACGACATCACCCTTCATGCTTTTACTCTCAACCTCACCCAAATAAATAAATAGAACGGCACAGTATCACCCTTCGTGCATTAAACCTCTCATAATATACACGGCATCACCCTTCGTGCTTTACACTCGTCCTCACAAAATAAATAAATCATGCACGGCATCACCCTTCCTGCTTTACACTCATCCTCACAATATAAATAAATCATGCATGGCATCACCCTTCGTGCTTTACACTCTTCCTCACAATTCACAGAATCAATAACAACGGATAAAGAGAGGTTTCACAAAGAAATCAATATTTTATCAATGATTACTTTCACATTTAACACCTCAACCTCGAATCAATATTCACAATTTTATCGACCTTGGTGGAACCGGATACAAGTCTCCCAACATTTCAACAACAACAATAAGCATGGATAACAAGATTTAAGACTACATATTTGCAAGAATGGAATTTCACTCGCATGTTATGACTCGACCACAACGTATAGATGCTCGTCACCTCAACTATACATCGTATTCAACAACAAAACACGTAGCAAATACACACACAATACCTATTCCCTCAAGTCAAAGTTAGACACAACACTTACCTCAATTTCGCAGGCCACTCACTGCTCAAGTACCGCTTTACCTTTAGAATTCACCTCCAACCCACTTGTACCTAATCATAATTAGTTTAATATCATCAATTATTGCTAAAGGAATCAACTTTAATGCATATTTATAGTTTTCCCAAGTTTTCCCAACAAAATTCAAAAACCGACCCCGGGCCCACTTGATCCAAACTCGAGGGTCGGACCAAAATCCGTTTACCCATTCTCCCCTGAGCCCGGTACAATTGATTTTGGAATCCAACCTCAATTCGAGGTTTAAATCCCGAAATTTCAAAATTCCTAAGTACTACACAAAAATCCTAATTTCACCATAAAAATTCTAGATTCTAGGTTGAAATCTTGTTATAAGATGTAAAAGATTGAAAGAAAAGAGTTAGGAATCACTTACCTATGATTTGGGGAAGATTTGGTCTTTGGAAAATCGCCTCTTGAGGTTTAGGTTTTGAAAAATTGAAGAATAAATGAAAAATCCCGTCTAAGTCTAAAGTTATCAGCTGCGGATGTCGCATTTGCGACCTGAGCTTCGCAATTGCGAAGCTCGCAAATGCGAATGAGTCATCGCAAGTGCGAGAACTTTCACATTTCCGCTACCTTCGCAAATGCGAAGAGTATGTCACATTTGTGACAATTAGCCCATCGCAATTGCGGGTATAAGTTCGCATTTCCGATCATGCCCTTCCCCAGACCCCCTTCGCAATTGCGAAGATAAACTCGAAATTGCGAGAACTGCTGGCCTAAGCTTTCTTCGTAATTACGATAAAAACCTCAAAATTGCCATACTTGCTTGGTTCGCATTTGCGAAGCCTGATCTCGCAATTGCGAGATCAGAGGCCTGCTACAGACACCAGTTACACCAGCAAATTTTTAAGTTCCAAAATCACTGTGTAGCCTTCCCGAAACTCACCGAGCCCTCGAGGCTCCAAATCAAACAAGTACGTAAGTCTAAAAATATTATACGAACTTGCTCGTGCTATCAAATCACAAAAATAACACCTAAAACTATGGATTTAGCACCAAAACTCATGAATTCCTCAAGAATATTTCAAAACTACTATCTTCTCAACCGGACGTCCGAATCACGTCAAATCAACTTTGATTTCTACCAAATTTCACAGACATGATTTATATATTATATTAAACCTGTACCTGGCTCCGAAATCAAAATACTGGCCCGATATCAACGTGATCAAACATTAATCAATTTCTTTAAATCCATAGAATTTCAGTCTTATAATATTTATCAAAAAATCATTTCTCGAGATAGGGACCTCGGAATTCGATTCCGGACATACGCCCAAGTCCCATATTTTACTACGGACCTTCCGGGACCGTCAGAACACGGATGCGGGTTCGTTTACTCAAAACATTGACCAAAGTCAACTAAAAATTAATTTTAAATCCCAAAAATTATTACTTCATAAATTTCCACATAAAGGCTTTCCGGATTTACGCCCGGACTATGCACGCAAATCGGGGTGAGTAAAAATAAGTTTTTTAAGTCTATTGGGCTCGGAATATAGTCTTAATTCATAAGATGACCCTTTGGGTCATCACAATTGGAGAGGTGGCTTACAAGCTTGCCTTGCCACCTAGCTTGTCGAGTGTGCATCCAGTATTTCATGTTTCTATGTTTCGAAAGTATGTCGGTGATCCATCTCATGTTTTGGATTTCAGCACGATTCAATTGGATGGTGATTTGACTTATGATGTGGAGCCGGTGGCCATTTTGGATCGGCATGTTCGAAAGTTGAGGTCAAAGGATATATCTTCAGTGAAGGCGCAATAGAGAGGTCAACTAGTTGAGGAGGCTACTTGGGAGACCAAGCGAAATATGTGGAGTAGATATCCACACCTATTTGAGACTCCATGTATGTTTCTAGACCCATTTGAGGAATAACATTTGTTTAAGAGGGGGAGAATGTAACGACCCGACCAGTCATTTTGAGAGTTTTAGCCCCGTTATCCTATTTACTACTCCTTTTGTGCTTTACATTTGTTATATGACTTACCGGGTTAGTCGTTTTGGGTCTGGAGAGATTTCAGAATGATTTGAGACACTTAGTCTCAGGGTTGGAAGCTTAAGTTGGAAAGGTTGACCGGGTGTTGACTTATATGTAAACGACTTCGGAATGGAGTTTTGAATGTTCCGTTAGCTCCGTTGGGTGATTTTGATCTTAGGAGCGTGTCCAGATTGTGATTTGGAGGTTCGTAGTTGAATTAGGCTTGAAATGGCGAAAGTTGGATTTTTGGGAAGTTTGACCGGGAGTGGACTTTTTGATATCGGGGTCGGATTGGATCTCTGGAAGTTGAAGTAGGTCTGTGGTGTTATTTGTGACTTATGTGCAAAATTTGAGGTCATTCAGACGTGATTTGATAGGTTTCAGTGTCATTTGTAGAAGTTGAGTTTCCTTAGTTTTAATAGGCTTGAATTGTGGTACGATTCATATTTTTGATATTGTTTGACATAATTTGAAGGCTAGACTAAGTTCGTATCATGTTTTAGGACTTGTTGGTATGTTTGATTGAAGTCCTGGGGGCCACAGGTTGATTTCGGATGATTTTCAGACCAAGGTTTGAAGTTGAAAACTGCTGAAGTTTGGGTTCTGCTGGTCTTACCGCACCTGCAGAGCTTTGATCGCTGGTGCAGGGAGGGCAATACAGATGCAGAGTTTTGGAGAGGTCTGAGCAGTGGCCGCAGGAGCAAAGTTTTTCCGCACCTGCATGACTGCAGATGCGGCTGGGGCACCACATAAGCGAGAATGGGTAGGGGAGTTGAGTCCGCAGAAGCGAACTGGACGCCCGCAGAACCTTTTCCGCTAGAGCGTGTTGAGGGACCACAGAAGCGGATAGAGCCGTAGATGCAGTTGAAATGTTGCTTCTGCGATGCTACAAAAGCGGCTAAGTTGTCGCAAGTGTGGAAAGCCTGGGCAGAACATATAAAAATGAGGGTTCCGAGAGTTTCACCATTTCTAACATTTTAAGCTCGAGCTTAGGTAATTTTTGAGAGGGTTTTTGAAGAGATTCTTGAGGTAAGTTCCTTGTGCTCGTTTTTTATCAATAATATTGTTTCCCCATTGATTTTCCCACCTAGATCGTGTGGTTTTGAGGTAAAATTTGGGGATTTGAGGCTAGGGATTTGGAAAGTTGATTTGGGGGTTTTGGGTGACGATTTGATGTCAGATGTTGATAAAATTTGTATTGTTGGACTCGTGGTTGAATGGGCTTTCGAGTTTTGTAACTTTTGTCAGATTTCGAGACGTGGACCCGGGGCCCAGCTTTGAGCTGATTTCAGATTTTTGATTAATAATTTCGTACTTTCTTGTGGAATTGATTCCTTTAGCCCATATTAATTATATTGTAATGTTTGTGGCTAGATTCGGGACATTTGGAGGCCGATTTGCGAGGCAACGGTGTTTTGGAGTAGAGTTGTGCTCGGATTAAGGTAAGTAACACTTCTAAAACTTGGTTCTGAGGGTTTTAAACCCCGAATTACTTGTTATATGATCGATGTTGAGGTGACTCACATGCCAAGTGACGGGCGTGGGGGCGTGCACCGTGAGAATTGTGACCTGGTCGATTCCATGGAACTGTATAGTGGATCTATCTTGTTGATATTTGTGTTTTCATCATGTGATAAAGTAATTGAGCTTTTAATCATGCTAAAGATCATGTTTAGGCTATATGTTAGTACAGTTGGGACCCATAGAGGCCGTTTCTTGCTAGTGACTTACTGATTTCATTGATAATTCGTACTTAGTCATATTCATTTCATATCATATCTCGGTCTCTGTTGCTATTTATTGATACATCATATCATCATTGTCGGGCTAGTTTCATGACATTGTGAGCCCGTAAGAGAGAGACTGGAAAGATTGATGAATGAGTGAGGCCGAGGGCCTGATTATGATTGACATTTATGGGACCGGGCTGCACGCCGTAGTGGGTTTACTGATTTATGATAGCACTTGGGCTGAAGGAGCCCCTTCGGAGTCTGCACACACACCCTGAGTGAGCGCGGTTAATTTATATTGAGGGATGGATCTTCCCTGGACATGAATCTTGTTCGAAGCATTTATACCTGGGGATGGATCTTCCCCGCGGGAAGGATTGGCCTTACCCAGTACTAAGTGACTGATGGTCAATTGATGTATATATTCCGGGATGAATCTTCCTGGGCCGGATTGGCTTTATACAATACTAAGTGATGGAACATTTCGAGAGAGTCAGCACATGGGTCTATCAGCATGGTGCATCACATACAACATATGCATTGGCATATAGAAGTAGAGAAGTTGTATTCTTCATATCATTTAGAATTGATTCATCTTACTGAAATTGAGTTTAATTATTGAACTTGAAAGCATGTCTACGTTTTTGACCTGTTGTTCATATATTGAACTGTATTAGTTGAGTTCGTCACTACCTTCAGTCCAAAGGTTGAATTTATTACTTATTGAGTTTGTTGTACTCACACTATACCTTTCACCTCGTGTGCAGATCCAGGTGCTTCCGGTCACGGTGGCTGCTGAGTGTGGAGTCAGGACCTTTGGAGACTATCAAGGTAGTTGTATGGTGTTCGCAGACCTTGAATCTCCTTCCTTATCTTTATTTTATATTTCAGTTTTACTCTTTAGATATTTTATTAGACTACTGTCCGATGTAGACGCTTATGTACTCGGTGACACACTGATTTTAGGAGGGATTTGTATTGAATTGCCAATTCTATTCTGTTTGAAAAGGTTTTCCTTAAATATTAATTTCTTCCGTATTTTTTTAAAGTTTTTGTTGTGTTGAAATGGTTGAGTAGTTGGTTTTCCTAGTTCCACGATAGGCGCCATCATGACGAGTTGGTTTTGGGTCGTGACATAAGTACTTGCTAATTTAATAAAGAAAAAAATAAGGAACAAATAATTTATTATATAATACAAAGTACATTCTAATTTAATAATAAATAAAGAAGGAACATATAATTAATTTTATTACTATATAATGTGTATTCTTTGATTATATATAAGAAAGAATCAAAATTTGTTAGTAACAAATGAATTGATCAAAGCAATTAAATAATTGACTATGTCTCATGGTGGGCGCCAAATTATTTGTTCGTAAAGCGGTACAGTTGAATTTGTAACATGATTTATAGACAAGTGAATCGATTTGACCCAAATAATATTAAGTAAAAACAAGAGACTATGAAATGATATTGAAGAAAATACAAGCTTGGTTGTGAGCTTAATCTTTCCCGTGGCAGGAATACAAGAAATGGTCTAAGTAGAAGAAAGTAAACGACTTTATGTTTTATAGGTTGTTTGACAAACTGGAAATATTAGCTTATTTTGAGAAGTACATTTTTTGAAATGTGCTTTTTTCGAAAGTACTTTTGGTGAAAGTCAGTTTGTGTTTAGCTAATTAATTTTCAAAGCACTTTTAAGCAGCAATTAGTGTTTGACTATGTTTTTATATTTATAAATTTCATCGTCATATTTATTTTCATTTGTTTCGCTAATATTAGCTTTTCTTGAGTTCGGATATAGTTCTTGCCATAATTAATGATATTGTCACCTTACCTTCTTGCAACAAGCATTTTAGCATTTAATTATGAAAAAAAAGGGTTATCGTAGCCTCATTACTGATGCATTTATTTTCAAGGTTTAATCGACACCCCCTTAATAGTATCACAAGCGGCTGGTGTTACTACCCACGTGTTGAGCCTTGCACCTCTGATCGCATCGCAAATGTCAATCATTCATGACATTGAAAAGAGTGAGATCTAAATTCTTTCTTTTAACTTTAACACACAATTTTAGATTCAAAGAAGGGACTTACTTAGAGAGGTATTAAGTTGAGAATCATGTAAACCCTTTTCTCAAAATATCTTTCACCATCAAGTCCAACAACTTAGACATAGCTAAGCTATTGCACTTCTTGTACTTTTCTGCACAACTCTTTTCCTCTCTTGATCGTTGAACCCATAAACTCAAATGTTGAATAAGTCGCTTTTTGGCAAAAACCATATCGTTAAGTTATTTTTTTCCATTCACAGTGATGCTCATCCTTTAAAATTTTGACTAACTCTCAACCTTCTTAAAAATTTTACAGAGGTTCCATTGTAACTAGAGTTATCTTAAAAATCTATAACCTGTCAAATCTCAACTACAACTGACGCATACAACATATCATATACTTAGAGCCACTCTTAGTGGCATATATATTATTCAAAATTCCAAATCAACTGTGAAGTCCAGCAAATAAGGATAAATGTGCCCTGGCCGTCTGAAAAAGGGACATCCCAAGGTTCAATAAAAGAAGGGAAAATATCCTAAATGTCCAGTACCCTCAAGATCATAAGTATGGACGTATACATACTCATGAACAAGACTCTACCAAACACTGCTCCATGATCCAGAACTTAAAGCCTACGCTCTGATACCAACTATGTCACGTCCCAAAATACCCCGTAGACGTGACTGGCACCCAGCTAACACTACCCGTTGGGTGAACCAACTTACCTATATACTTAGCATTTATTCAACACTCAACCAAAATAAATGTAAGTTCCAATATTTCGTTAATTAAATGTGAATAATTAATGATCCAAATTGTTTCATAAATAAACGAAGAAACAACACTCTAGCCCAAATCCCGCACTAGACTATGGAGCATCTAAGAGGATTACAAAAGACATCATATGAATAAATAATAAATACTCTTTTGGAAGCATCCACGAATAATGCGGTGGCTTACCTCAATAACTGGATCAACTCTAGTGAACCCATCAACTACTAGCTCCGTCTTCACCAATAGTATCTGCATGGACATGGAGGTAAGGAGTGAGTTATGCATGAATATAACCCCGTAAGATCCTCGACCTGCCACTCTGAATACCTATGGAACAAGTGTTAGAAAATACAAACACACAACGAGCACAAAAATAATATGTACAATAATTATTTCACAATATAATTGTCCAAAATAATATTTAACATCACACACTTATATCTTTAACACAATGCACACTAAGGACATGTTATAAGCGGCAGTGAAGAAAATTAATCAAACACCCCGACGAGTCCACGATGGCATACACAATGCCCCAAATCTGTCACGGCGGCATACACAATGCCCTAAATATATCAAGAACCATACACAATGCTTGGATGATGTACAAAGGCATACACAATTCCCCAACATCATGGCTCAAAGCCGCATCAAGCTATCAAACTCAACACCATGGCTCACAACCCTATCAAACTATCAAACTTAACATCATGGCTCATAGCCGTATCACGCCATCAAACAACTTATAAAATATATTTTTTGTATTTTTTATAAAATAATATATTTGCGGCTAGTCTAAGACCACTTACCTCACTAACAACAAATTCTCCAACCTTACGACGTCCAAACACTAACCAAACGACCTCCAACAGCCTTAATCTATGTAAAATATTGATTAACAGTGTTAATTATTCTAGTTTGGGCCATATCATTTTTTTGAATATTCAAATCAAAGTCAACTCCTCATCCACATGATCAAATTTCGAACTAATCATATTTCTGAGTTATCCATAAATCATAGGGTCCAAATCTATAATCTCAACTGAAATTTATCCCTTCCGCCAATACCAATAAGCCTTAGAACCAAATTTCTCACCATATAATCATTCCCAAAAGACACGATTACCACATCAACACACGGTACCAACCTCAACCAGCTGAACCAACTTATGCCTATGCCCACAGGGCACAACCACACGACGTAAGACATCACACATATGCCCTTAATAACAACTCTAGCCACAGTAGCTGCCCATAATTAAATCCAGCACCGACAATTAGCCTGATACCCATTAGAACCCTGTTTCAAATCTTCACAACACAGACAATGATGTAAGAAATATGAATACCTCATAACTATTCACCCGAATCAACACGTCACATCTAACGCCACCGGGGCACACACCTCGCAAGCTAGAACTCAATAAGCACAGCACGAATATAACTGAATATGTAAGGAGAAACACATAAGAGAACTATCAAACAAGCCTGACATGCACCACTCTCTATTAGTATCATATTACAAACCCATTACACAAGGGAGAAATAAGACATATGAACAAATCGCAAGGATTTTATCTTGATATAACTCCATCGCGGCACGCAGTCCAGTTCAAACACATCGAAACACATGACACCGCGAGGGTCTCACCCTCAACTCTGATTCACAAGTAGAATACACATCATGCCAACCGAAACTTTCCATTAATTTAATTCCGCCAGCAAAATCACCACACATACTGAATTCCCACACCAGTAGAGCATCTAAATCACAAGTTGTAACCTATCACCCAGAATTCACATCAAACTACCGTAATGAGTAATAGAATTCACTTCTAGTCTCATAGATCTCAATAATGAATATAACAAAATAATAGACTCGGGCTACCACTATAGAATCTCCTAACAGGGGTAAACGCATAAGCAAAGTACAAAGTCACGAAACACACCCATAAGTGAAGTAAAATAAAAAGGACTCGTCCCGATAAGCAGAACCGGAACAAGATACAAATGATTATCCTTTATAACAAATTAAAACCATAACTGTACGACATCATCTGGTGCAGCGGCCTCAGCCTTACCATAGAAAACACAACAATGGGCGGGGCCTCCCCCTCTTAGGCACCCTCTACTTGCCTGACCCGCACCCCAAGCTGGTGGTGTAGGGATATCAACAACTGAAGCAGAACTTATTGCATGAATACCCCATTGTGTCACATATGTCCGGAGTCTAGGATAATCTCTCACTATGTGGCTGGTATCTCCATACTCAAATCAACCTCTCTGCTGACGTGGTTGTGGAAACTGTCTGGTATGGGTACCTTGAGACCCATGGGTACCTAAAACACCGTGCGAAGCCTGAAGTGCAAACTGAACTGGCTAACCCACAAAACCTCTACCAAGCCATACCCTGCCTCCAAAATAGGGACTAGTAGATCTCTTCGGTCTACGAGGCCTCTTAGCCTCCCTGTCCTCTCTCTCCTGACCCCGCATTACCTCTAGTCAGCGAGCGATCTCTACCACCTACTGAAATGGAACATCCGACTCCAACTCCCGAGCCATGCTGAACCGTATATCATGACTAAGTCCCCCAATGAACCTGCAACCTCACTCTCTAACTGTAGAAACCAAAGTAGGTGCATGTCTAGACAATTCATTGAATATAAGGTCATACTCTGACACTGACATGGTGCCCTAGCGCAGCTGCTCAAACTCCTCGCGCCATGCATCCCGAGGGGTTTGGGGAACAAACTCTCTCAAGAAAACCTCTGAAAACTGGACCCATGAAAGTGAAGTTGCATCAGCTGGACTACCCAACTCATACGCTTGCCACAACTAATATGCTGCTCCGTTAAGCTGGACCATAGTAAAAGCAACCCCACTTGTCTCCACAATACCCATAGCGTGAAGAATACGGTAGCACTCCCCTAATATCCCATGCGCATACTCTGAATCCAAACTGTTGAAAGTAGGAGGGTGGTACTTCTTGAACCTCACAAGTCTAAGGTGTTCTTCCTCATGTGTTGCTTCCCTAACCACGGACTGAACTGAAACAATAGGTTGTGTCGGCATGACACCTGGAACCTGACCAACATGGACTAACTGCTCTGGATTATGGGCGGTAGGAGTCTGAGCTACTCTCTCGATCCGTGAAGTAGCTGGTGCGACCGGGGACCAACCCCGCCTGAGCCAATGTACCAAACATGCTCAGGAACTATGCTAAAGTCTACTGAAGTCCTGGGGTAACAATAGGCGCCTCTGGTACCTGTCCCCCAACCGAAGCTACTGGCGGCTCCTCAACTGTTGCTCTAACAGGTGTTCTAGTTATAGCATGTGCTCCCCATCAGCCTCTACCTTTGCCTCTGCCCCGGCCTGCTAGCAACGCCGGCTCTGGGGGCAGCGTTGTCTATAACTGCAGCTCGTGTCCTCACCATTTGTGAGAAAATAGAATGACAAAGGTTCAACTCTGAGATCAATAAACTCGTACTATAGGAATAAAGGAAGTGAAATTGTCCTAATAGTTCCGTAGCCTCTCGAAGATAAGTACAGACATCTCCGTACTGATCTGAAAGACTCTACTAAACTCGCTTATGACTCGTAGCACCTATGAATCTAGAGCTCTGATACCAAGTTGTCACGACCCCAATTTCCCTATGTAGGATGTCGTGACGACACCTAGTCTCTAAGACTAGGTAAGCCTAACACTTACTAAATAAACAGAAGAATTCAACCATCAAATGAAAAATACGTGATAAAATTTTTATACAAATTATAATTCCCAAAACCGGTAGTACAAGTCATAAGTTCTACTGAGTTCGCTAAGATAATCCTTAAGTGCAACTGTTCGGGATGGAAATCAGACAGTACAAATACGAAATCAGAAGGTGACTTTGATGCCTGCGAACGCGACGACGGGTTCACATTGAGTCTCCACAGCTCGACCAGCCAACTAAAAATCAACAACAACTGTGGCACCTAGATCTGCACAAAAATATGCAGAAGCATAGTATGAGTACACCACAGTGGTACACAGTAAGTATCAAGACTAACCTTGGTGGAGTAGTGACAAGGGATAGTCAAGACACCTACCGGACTAAAGAACCTGAACAAGTGTGTAGATGAAGTAGTAGAGAAACAATATTAATATAAAGCTAAGCAGGATAAGAAACACAAAACAATACTTTCAATGATACACTGATTACAACAATATTTAACAGGATGCAGTCAAGTCGTAATGCTGTAGAGTAAGCTGGACACAGTCTAAGTCCAGTGAAACCAAATAAAGAAAAACCAGTAACAACTCAATGCGAACTACCGCTTTCACACCAGATCTGTTCAAGTATTTCCACGAGGTACCGAACCTCATAATCACATCTCACGGGTCCCAATTCATGAACCCTAATCGTTAGGTATCTTGTGCCCACATTACAACTCATAATCGCACGGACGACTCACATGCCAATAGAACATTCCTCACACAGAAAGCAAGTATACAAGAGTACGTTTAATGGTTACTGATGTCAGGAGTCCTTTTTTAAAAAGAATATGGGTGATTACTACGTGTATGCTTGTACAAGTATCCTACCATATATCCAGTCAACAAATAAGAGAAGAGACAATGAATGGCACATAACAAACGATCACCACGAAATGTATAGTGTAAATAAGACAGCAAAGAAGGGGGCGTTACGACAATCACAACAAGATTTGCTACATAGAACTGAGCAAAAAGAGCAACATGGAGGAAATCAATTAGTAGTATGCTAAGGAAAACAACAATCAAAGACAAGTGCACATAAAAGGGGAAATGATAACAGAGCACTCCCGAGGTACCGCATCGTAGTTTCAAATCGTAAAATGAATCACAACAACACGGTTGAAACCTCGTGCCACAATAATAATCCGCACGGCAGAAACCTCGTGCCACAATAACAATCCGCAAGACCAAAACCTCGTGCCAAAATAACAACCCGCACGGCAGGAACCTCGTGCCAGAACAACAACCGCGCGACAGATACCTCGTGCGGCAATAATAATCTGTATGGCAGAAACCTCGTGCCATAATAACAACCCACACGACAGAAACTATCGTGCCACAATAACAACCGCACAACAGAAACCTCGTGCAAATACAAAACTGAGTATAACAATAACAACGACAATAACACAAGAATATAACAAGTAAATAAACTCAGGAACTCCAAAACACAGAGAGACGGAAGAACGAATTCATAAGGAAAGACACAACAGGAAATAATGGTACAACATAGCAATAGCTCAACAAGGAAGAGATACTGTGTAGCAATCATTCCACATAAGTACAATCCAATGGTAAGAGGGGTAACATGAATCAATGACTCCAATTAAGGGTAAGTCAACAATGATAATGGATAACCAAACTTCAATTAGGGTCGATCAATTGCGGAAGAGATTCAATAAACTCAATTAAGGGTAAGCAGATTATGGGAAAGATAATAATAACTTCAATCAAGGATAAACAATTACAAAAAAGATAGCATAGCAATAAAAGAAGCAACAACTTCAGTTAAGGCACATAAGAGTTTAATCGACAATAAAGTAAAACATGGAGCAATTAATTCCAATTAAGACACGAAATGGTGAATTTAGTAAATGGGGGATTTAACATAATAAAACAACTTCATATATAATGAACATAAGAACCTAAGTGCCCTAAACGGTCAAATTTCCATAAATAAGCCCGAGCACGTACTCATCACCTTGTGCAGACGGGCTTCACATGACACAATTAGCACTAAAGACTCAAATCCTAAGGAGTAGTTTCCCCCCTCCCCCACAAAGTTAGGCAAGATACTTACCTCAAAGAAGCTAGACTGTTAATCTAAAATGACCTGCTCAAGTGAAACAACCTCCAGACGGCTCAAATCTAGCCAAAATAACTTTAATTCATAAATAAAACTCATAGAAAATAATTCCGGATAATAAAGCTTCAATCTTTAACATGAACTAAAAGTCAAACCAAAAGTCGAACCCCGGGACCGCACCTCGGAATCCGATAAAATTAACTAAACCCGAACACCCATTCCGATACGAGTTCAACCATACTAAAGTTATCAATTTCCGACATCAATTTGTCCTTCAAATCATCATTTTATATTTTGAAAAATTTCTTCAAATATTCTGATTTTTCCTCAACTCAAAACATTAATTTAATGATAAAAGTAAAGATGAAATCATGAAGTATAATCAATTTCGAGTGAAGAACACTTAATTTAATGATAAAAATAAAGATGAAATCATGAAGTATAATTAGTTCCGAGTGAAGAACACTTACTCAAATGATTTGCTTGAAAAACCCATGAGAAATCGCTCAAAATCGAGCTCTACAAGTCAAGATATGATAAAAATGGCCAAACCCTCTATTTTGAAAGTTATATTCTGCTGCCCAGGTGTTTGCACAACACGATCGCAGAAGAAGGATTACGATCGCGAAGAAGGAAATGACCAGTGCCAGAAACTGTATTGCACGATCGTGAACAGTTACATGCGATCGCGAAGAAGGAAAACATTGATGTCCCAAGAAATGTACTACGCTATCGCGAACCTATCATGCGATCGCGAAAGGGAAAAATATACCAGCTGCCAAGAAGGATCGCAAATATTATGATGCGAACGCGGTTTAAGACTGCCTCAATGTACGCGATCGCGAAGGTAGACATGCGAACGTGAAGAACAAAATGGGACTCCCCAGCATGGCCAACTCTACGCGAATGCGGAATAACAAGTGCAAACGCGAAGGGGGAATATCCATAGACATGCGATCGCGGACTAGATCATGCGAACGCGAAGAGGAAAAAGCTACCAGTCACTACACAGCCTTCGCGATTGCGGCTGCACCTACGTGATCGCATAGAAGGATATAGAAGGATATCAGACGCAAACAACAATATTCCAAAATAAGGGGAATTGACCCGTAACCCATCCGATACACACCCGAGGCCCCTGAGACCCCGTCGAAATATACCAGCAAGTTTCATAACATAACATTGACCCGCTCGAGGTCTCAAATCACACCAAACAACGTCAAAACTACGAGTCGTACCATGAATCGAACTTATGAATTTTCAAATCTTCCAACTTTCAAAACTCGCGCCGAAACATATCAAATCAACTCGGAATGACGTCAAATTTTACATGCAAGTTCCAAATGACATAATAGAGATAGTCCAACTCTTGGAATCACATTCCAAGCCAGATATCAATAAAGTTAACTCTCGGTCATACCTCTCAACATTCCAAAACTTCAACTATCCAATTCGCCAAAATGCGCCGAATTGCCCTACGGACTTCCAAATCCAAATACGGACATACACCTAAGTCCTAAACCACCATACAAAGCTATTGAAACCTTAAAAATTCTATTCCGGGGTCATTTTCTCAAAGGTCAAACTCCAATTATCTCTTTCCATTTAAGCTTCAAAAATAAGAATCGTTCTATCAGTTTATTCACGAATCATCTGAAAACCAATCTCGACCACAAACGCAAGTTATAATACATATTACGACATTGATCAGGACCTTAAGTCGCTAAACGGGACGCTAATTCTCAAAATGACCGGTCAGGCCGTTATAAATAATATAAATAATGCATTAAAAATATATATAGAGAGATGCAAATATTTGAATTGAGAATATTTTTTGAAAGATAAAAGTATATTACTTTTAAATTCTGCCTCTAATTTTTATGATCTAAAATAAAGATAATTATAAAGTTAATTACACACATAAAAGTAAATAATGAAAATTTAAAATCGAATTAAAACTCAATATTCTATATTGAAAATAAAGGAGAACATAAATCTACGCTTGAAATAATGACATATGCGTAAAGCTATATGTTTAAGATTTATGTATTTTTTTGTTGTGCATAATAATAATAATAATAATAATAATAATAATAATAATAATAATAATAATAATAATAATAATAATAGTGCAATTTATACTCTTCTATCTATTTATTCGGTTAAACAAAATCAAACAAAAACTTATCCAAGATTTTGAAATGAAAAAGAAAACTCCAAAGACGAAAAAATACCTCGAGATTTTGGTAAAGTTAAAAGTATGATCATATGCACTTCTAATTTTTTTTGTTTATTATTAAATTAAATACTAGATGAAATAATTATATCAAATTTTATTATAAAGGAAATAATATAAAAAGAGAGGGTGAATAAAGTGTGAGAAAATTTATACTTTGAGCAATGTAAAGAATAAAATAAAGATAATAAATAAATAATACTCAAAAATATTATTGATAAGTTTAAGCATTAATCTGAGCTATAGAATAAAAGCGTCACGACCCAAAACTCAACCTGTCGTAATGACACCTATCATGTTACTAGGCAAGCCGACAACTTAGACACTTCCAACACTTTCAAATTTAGAATATACTAAAACAAGTTTTAAATAAATAAAAATCTCATAAATCGAATAAAACTGCCACACTCGATATATAAGTTTCCCAAAAATAGAGTGTCACTGAGTACATGAGCATCTATACAATACCAGTATGAATTATTGTCTAAGAAAAATTGAAAGTGAATAAATAAGACTGAGGGATAAGGAGGATAGTCAAGGCCTGCGGGCGCCAGAGCAACTACCTTGATAATCTTCGAATGACTGAGCTTTGAGAATCAGCAAATGCCATGACCGAAAATACCTGGATTTGCACACGAAGTGCAGGATTTAGCGTGAGTACAACAAACTCAATAAGTAACAAATCTAATTTTTGGACTGAAAGAAGTGACGGGTTCGAGTATTACAACCCGCATACATCATTACAGTACAAAAGTTATAGAAAATATGACAGGGATATCTCAGAAATTTATAATTTCTCCAGTCTCTCCAGCTCACAATAATCATGATAATCAGCCCAAACAATAATGATATAATATATCAATAAAGGACAACGGAGACTGATATATAATATGCAAGTAATAGTTGTGACTGGGTACCAAATGGTGAACTAAGCAAATAATTCAACATGTAACATGACTTCTGTGGGTCACAACAGTACCAACACGTAGCCTAAACATGATTTCTAATATGACTGACAACTTAATTTCTCAAACACTTGGTGAAAATATGGATAACGACAAGATTAATCAACTATATAGTTTCATGGTATCGACCAATTCACAATTCTTATTGTGCATGCCCACACACGCGTTACCTAGCATGTGCGTCACCTCAACACCAATTACATAACACTTAATTTGGGGTTTCATACCCTCAGAACCTTAGAAGTGTTACTTACCTCAAACTATGCAAAACTCTACTCCAACAAGCCATTGCCTCGCGAAACGGCCTCCGAATGCCTCAAATCTAGCCACAATCAATTCGATACGATCAACTTAAGCTATTGGAATTAATTCCATATAAAAATGCTATGTTCTTAATCAAAAGTTAAAAAGTCAACTCAAAAGTCAACCCCCGGGCCCATATCTCGGAATCCGATAAAAGTTATAAAATCCGAACACCCATTCAATTACGAGTCCAACTATACCAAAATTACTCAAATCCGATACCAAAATCTCGCTCAAATCCCCAAAATTTGTCCTAAGGAGTTTCCCCCATTTTTAACCCAAATCACTAATTAAATGATGAAATCAAAGATATAATCATGAAATTTAACCAAAACTAAGAATCACTTACCCCAGCCACTCCCTTGAACATCTCTCCAAGAATCGCCTCCAACCGAGCTCCCAATGTTAAATTTGTGAAATAAACTCAAACCCTCATTTTTGAAATATTTAAGTTTGCCCAGATATCCTTAATCGCGATCATGGATAATGCTTCGCGATCGCGAATCACAGCTCAAGAGCCCAGTAATTTAATCCTACGCGAACGCGTCAATCCCCATGCGAACACGAAGAACTGCTTTCTCAACCTACGTGATCGCGTCCCTCTTCACGCGATTGCGAAGAACAAACACGTGACCTCATCTACTGCTTCACTTCCTCTTCGCGAACGTAGCCTAGCTTAAGCATTCACGATGCACTGACTCCTCCAGCTTATGTGATCGTAACTCAAAACTTGCGATCGTATAGAACAAGCTTCCACTGCCTAAATTAATAGCCTACGCGATCGTGGACCTGTCCACGTGATCGCGTATAAGAAAACCATACTTGTGCACCAGAAAAACTTCAGCAATCACCAAGTCCAAATTTTGATCCGCTAACCACCCGAAATACATCCAAGGCCCCCAAAACCTCAACCAAACATACCAACAAGTACGAAAATATGATATGAACTTAGTTGAGCCTTCAAATCATATCAAACAATACTAAAACCACAAATCGTGCATCGGTTCAAGCCTAATGAACTTTTAAACTTCTAACTTCTACATTCGATGCCGAAACCTATCAAATCACGTCTGATTGACCTCAAATTTTGCACACAAGTCATAAATGATACAACGTACCTACACCAACCTTCGAAACCAAATTCGAGCCCGGTAACCACAAAGTCAACTCTAGGTCAAACTTCTTAATTTCTAAAATTTCTAATTTTTCAACTTTCGCCATTGCAAGCCTAAATCAACTACGGACCTCCAAATCACTATCCAGACACACTCCCAAATAAAAAATCACCCAACGGAGCTATCAGACCCATCAAAACTCCATTCCGAAGCTATTTACATACAAGTCAACATCCGGTCAACATTTTCAACTTAATCTTCCAACATTGAGACTAAGTGCCTCAACTCATTCCAAAAAATCCTCGGAACTGAATCAACTACCCCGACAAGGATCGTTACATCCTCCCCATCTTAAACAAGCATTCATCCTTGAACGGGTTTAGAAACATACTTGGAGTTTTAAATAGGCGTGGATATCTGCTCCCTATCTCCCGCTCGGTCTCCCAAGTAGCCTTCTCAACTGGCTGACCTCTCCACTGCCCCTTCACTGAAGCTATGCCTTTTGACCTCAACGTTCGAACCAGCGGACCCAAAATGGCCATCGAATCCTCATCATAAGTCAAATCACCATCCAACTGAACCGTGCTGAAATCCAAAACATGGAACAGATCACCAACATACTTACGGAGCATAGAAACATGAAATACTGGATGAACATTCAACAGACTAGACAGCAAGGCAAGCTTGTAAGCCACCTCTCCAATCCTCTGAAGCACCACAAACGACCCAATATACCGAGGTCTTAACTTGCCCTTCTTACCGAACCTCATAACACCCTTCATGGGTGAAAACTTGAGCAGTACCTTCTCCCTAACCATGTAAGCAACATCACAAACCTTCCGATCGACGTAACTCTTCTGTCTAGATTGCGCCGTATGAAGCCGATCCTGAATCAATTTAACCTTGTCCAAAGCATCCTGAACCAAGTTAGTACCCAATATCCTAGCCTCACCTGACTCAAACCATCCCACCGGAGGCCGACACCGTCTCCCATACAAAGCCTCATAAGGAGCCATCTGAATGCTCGATTGGCAGCTATTGTTGTAGGAAAACTCTGTGAGCGGTAGAAATTGATCCCAAGAACCCCCGAAATCTATGACACAAGAGCGTAGCATATCCTCCAATATCTGAATAGTGCGCTCGGACTGCCTGTCCATCTAAGGGTGAAATACTATACTCAACTCAACCTGTGTTCCCAACTCTCGTTACACGGCTCTCCAAAATGGTGATGTTAACTGTGTGGCCCAATCTGAAATGATGGACACCGGCACACTGTGAAGGCGAACAATCTCGCGGATGTAGATCTCAGCTAACCACTCCAAAGAATAAGTAGTCCCAACTGGAATGAAATGCGCGGACTTGGTCAACCATCCCATAATCACCCAAATAGCATCAAACTTCCTCAAAGTACGTGGGAGTCCAACTACAAAATCCATGGTGATACGCTCCCATTTCCATTCCAAAATCTCAAGCCTCTGAAGCAATCTGCCCGGTCTCTGATGCTCATATTTCATATGCTGACAGTTTAGGCACCGAGCTATAAACCCCACTATATCCTCATTCATCCTCCTCCACCAGTAGTGCTTCCTCAAGTCCTGGTATATTTTTGCGGCCCTCGGATAAATGGAATACCGTGAATTGTGGGCCTCCTCAAGAATCAACTCACGTAGCCCATATACATTAGGCACACAAATTCGACCATGCATCTTCAACACCCCATCATCCCTAATAGTAATATCCTTGGCATCCTCGTGCTGAACTGTGTCCTTAAGGACAAGCAAATGAGGATCATCATACTGGCGCTCTCTGATGCGATCATATAAGGGAGACCGAGAAACCACACAAGCTACGACCCGACTGGGCTTTGAAACATCTAACCTCACAAACTGGTTGGCCAAGGCCTGAACATCAATTGCAAGCGATCTCTTACCAACAGGAGTAAATACAAGGCTACCCATACTCACCGCCTTTCTATTCAAGGCATCGACCACCATATTGGCCTTCCCGGGATGATACAAAATAGTAATATCATAGTCCTTTAGCAGCTCCAACCACCCGAGTTGTTGCAAATTTAGATCTTTCTGTTTAAAATAGTGCTGGAGACTTCGATGATCCGTAAATACCTCACAAGACACACCATAGAGATAGTGCCTCCAAATCTTCAATGCATGAACGATGGCTACCAATGCCAAATTATGAACAGGGTAGTTCTTCTCATGGGGATTCAACTAGCGCGAAGCATAAGCAATCACTCTACCCTCATGTACCAAGACACACCCAATACTAATCCGAGAAGTATCACAATATTATTGTATAAGAACCAAAAGCTGAATGCAGAACTAGAACTGGAGTTGTGGTCAAGGTAGTCTTGAGCTTCTGAAAGCTCTACTCACACTCATCCGACCACCAGAAAGGAGCACCCTTTTGGGTTGATTTGGTTAAGGGCGATGCAATAGATAAGAAACCCTCTACGAAGTGACGATAATAACTAGCCAAGTCGAGAAAGATTTGAATATCAGTAGTTGAGGACGGTCTGGGCCAACTCTGAATTACCTCTATCTTATTTGGATCCACTTTAATCCTCTCGTTGGACACCACGTGCCCCAAGAACGCTACCAAACTACGGCAAAACTCACATTTGGAGAACTTGGCTTAAAGTTTCTCCTCCATCAGCCGTTGTAATACAATCCTTAAATACTGGGTATGCTACTCCTGGCTACGAGAGTAGACTAGGATATCATCAATGAATACTATGACAAACGAGTGGAGATATGGTTGAAATACACTATTCATCAGATGCATGAATGTTGCTGGGGCATTGGTCATCCCAAAAGACATCGCAAGGAACTCATAATGACCATAACGGGTCCTGAATATTGTCTTTAGAATATCCGAGTCCCGAATCTTCAACTGGTGATACCCAAACCTCAAATCAATCTTAGAGAACACCATCGCTCCCTGAAGCTGGTAAAAAAATCATCAATACGCGACAAAGGATACTGTTCTTGATTGTAACTTTGTTCAATTGCCTATAGTCGATGCACATCCATATAGTACCATCCTTCTTCTTCACAAATAGAACCAGTGCACCCCAAGGCGTCACACTAGGTGTAATAAACCCCTTATCAAGAAGTTCTTGAAGCTGCTCTTTCAATTCCTTCAACTTAGCTGGTGCCATACAATATAGAGAAATAGAAATGGGCTGAGTGTCCGACACCAAGTCAATGCCAAAGTTAATATCCCTGTCGTGCGGCATGCCCCGCAGGTCTACAGGAAACACATCCGAAAAGTCTTGCACCACCAAAACAGAATCAATAGTAAGAGTATCAACACCAACATCCCCCATAAAGACCAAATATGACAGGCATCCCTTCCCAACCATCCGTTGGGCCTTCAAATAAGAAATCACCCTACTGGGAATATAATCTAGAGAACCTCTTTACTCGATCCTTAGCAACCCCAGCATCGACAACGTCTCAATCTTAGCATGACAATTCAGAATAACATGACATGGAGACAACCAATCCATACCTAAGATCACGTCGAAATCAAACATACTAAGCAATAAGAGATCAACTCTAGTCTCCAATTGTAACAACCCTACCGGTCGTTTTGAGCATTTGCACTTTGCTCGGTAGTTGGAGGGTATGAATAGCTCCATGTGAAGTATTGTGACTTATGTGAATCATCGATTTTGGTTTCTGGTTATTCAGAATCGATTTGGAAGAATGAATTTCATGATTTAAGCTTTAAGTTGGAAGAGTAGATAAAGTTTGACTTTTTAGCATTTGACCTCGGATTGGAGTTTTGATGGTTCTGTTAGGTCCATATGATGATTTTGGACTCATGCGTATGTCCGGATTTGCGTTTGGATATTTCTAGAAGGTTTCAACACAAATTGGCGAAAGTTGGAAATTCGAAGGTTTTGAAAGTTTATAAGTTTGACCGGGATTTGACTTTGAGGATATCGGATTCAGCTTTTGTTTCTGGGAATTCGAATAGCTTTGTTATATCATTTGGAACTTGTGTACAAAATGGGTTCATTCCGGATTAATTTGATAAGTATCAGCGCGAGTTTTGGAAGTTGAAAGTTCAAAGTTCATTCAAGTTCGAATTGAGGTGCGATTCGTCGTTTTGATGTTGTTAGGTGTGATTTGAGGCCTCGAGTAGATCAATGTTATGTTTTGGGACTTTTTGTTATACATCGACGGGGTCCCGAGAGTCTCGGGTGTGTTTCGGATTGATTTTGGGCCATTTTTCTTGATGTTCTCACTGTTGGTGTTTCAAACCTTCTTCGAGATCGCAAAGATTGGGCTGCGATCGTGTAGTGTATTAGAGGAGCAGTAATTTTCCTTCATCGCGTTCGCGATAGTGGAACTGCATTCACATACCTTTGTGAGGCCTGGGCATCGCGTTCGTGTCCTTATGCTCGCGTTCGCATAGTGCAGAGATGAGTAGCTGTGGACCGAGGTGAATGCCTTTGCATTCGCGAAGTGGATGATGTGATCGCATAAGGTTAGAGTTGTTGTGAATTGCGTTCGTGAGGGCTATACTACAAATGCGTGAGTATTTTTGTGGCAGATTATTTTGCTCATCGCGGATGCGATGTGCATGGGCAGAATTATAAGTACTCTATTTCGGGGGGCTTCAATCATTTTATCATATTTGGAGCTATGAAGCTCGGATTGAAGCGATTTTTGAGGCAATTTTTACCATGTGGATTGGGGTAAGTGTTCTCTAAAGTTTCATAAAGTGAAGTTTCAAGTTTTGACATCGATTCAAAGTCGGATTTGAGTGAAACTAAGATGGTTGGACTAGTAATTAAATGAGTTGTCGGATTTTGTGAGTTTCGTCGGGTTCTGAGGAGCAAGCCCGAGTTTGACATTATGGTCAATTTTGGGCCTTTGATTAAAGATACGCTCTTTATCATTTGGAATTGTTTATTAGGCATTATTTGATGTTCTTGAGTTGCTTTTGGCTAAATTCGAGCCGTTCGGAGGACGGTACGCACGGGGAGGCATTTTTGAATGATCGTTTGGCTTGCTCGATATTGGATTTAGCTCGTTTGAGGTAAGTAACATTTATAAACTTGGTGCTTAGGGTATGAACCCTGAATATACGTGATATATGTTTGGTGTTGAGGTGACGCACATGCTAGGTGACGGGCGTGTGGGCAGTGCACCATGTGAATTGTGAATCGGGTTTTTCTGTGGTACTGTGTAGTCACATACCTTTATTTGTATCCATGAAATCTGTACGTGCTAGAGTAATTGAGCTGTCATCCATATTAGAAACCATGTCTAGGCTATATGCTTATCCTGTTGGGACCCACTGAGGTCATTTCTATTGTTGAGTTATGTGTTATATTGTAATTACATACTTAGTCATAGGCATTCATCTACATTGTATATCTCAGTCTCTGTTACAATTTATCGATACATCACATTATTATTTTTGGGCTGATCTTTCATGACATAGTGAGCCTGAGAGACTGGAGAGATTTATGACTGAATGGGGCCGAGGGCCTGATTGTGAGGATATTGCTGGGATCGGGATGCACGCCACAACAATTATTTATGATTCATGCCATGATTGGATTATTATAGCGCTTTGGTTGAAGGAGTCCGTCCGGAGTCTGCACACCCACAGTGAGCGCATGTACTACTGAGTGCGAGCGCGAGTGCGGGAGTGAGTACTGAGTGACTGTGAGGACCGAGTGATTAGGAGGACTGAGTGACTGTGAGGAATGAGTGGATTGATACTCTGAAAGTATGCATATGGTTGTTCACTATGTTGTATTGCATTTGACATGCTCACTTGGCATACAGGCATAGAGACATATTTTCCTCATGTTGTACGGTATCACGTCATTCATAACTTCTCATACACATTGACATGTAGGCATAGAGATGTATTTTTCTCATGTCATTTGAAAATGAGACTTCTTAACTGTTGTTGAAAGTTTTTGGAAAAAATTACAGTTTTTAGACTTACTCATATTTTTGATGATTTCGGCAAAAGATTTGAGTTTTATTGTAATACTTGAAAATATGACTATTTTTTTCGGAACTGTGAACGAGATGAGCATTTTTTTCGTAGAGTTATTACTTGTGTTATTTTCATTAGAATGTTATGAACTGTTACTGGTTATTGGTGTCGGACTCCGACCTTTGTCCCAGCTTATCACTACTTTCAACCTAAGGTTAGGTTTGTTACTTATTGAGTACATGGGGTCGGTTGTACTCATACTACACTTCTGCACCTTGCGTTCAGATTTTGGATGCTGATGTTGCTGTGTATGACGGAAGCGAGCATTGAAGATGTATCTGCATCCCGTTACAACTGTCTCTTGTTCATTGTAGCCCTAGACTTATGAAAAATCTGTTTATGTACATTCGGACAGATGATCTATTTATTTTATATTAGCTTTGTAAACTCTAAATTTTAGAAGCTCTTAATTTGTACAACAATTCCTTGAGAATTCTTTGTATAATAGTTCAAATGTATTATCATTTCTTCTCGTAATAAATATCATTTGGACTGGTTTGTTGCTAACTGGTTTACCTAGGGGGTTGGGTTAGGTGCCATCACGGTTAGTGAAATTTCGAGTCATGACAAGTTGGTATAAGAGCTTTAGGTTCATAGGTTTTATAAGTCATGAGCAAGTGTCTAGTAGAGTCTTGCGGATCAGTATGATATTGTCAATACCTATCTTCGAGAGGCTATATGGAATTTAGGATAACTTCCCATTTTCTTTCCTTATTATGCGAAATTGATTAAGCTTGAAACATAACTCTTTGAATTCCTTTCACGCATTTGTATGCACATGTGAGAGCTCGATATCGGTTGTGAATCGACGGCTTGTGATTCCATGGATGAGGTGCGAGATGTGATTTCAGTGTGCTGATGATGGGCTAGTCTGGAGGACTTGAGGCCAAGTTTTGACTGTAGCTTGAGCATAGGGATTTCGGCTGTGTGAGCACGTGCTTTTGGACTTATAAGTCCGGTAATGTTCCCTATTAGTGGAATTTGTGGCTCAATAAGTGATTGGATGACCATATGATGAGTATGATGAGACTGCGGGATGTGTTCAGATGGTTTGAAGGTGACGGGAAGGTTTTTCTTGAGACGTGAGAAGGGATATTGCATACTTGATTTCTGTCTTGATGAGACGTACAGTCTTGAGTTATGAGTGTGTTGAAAGATCTTTCATGATGTATAATTGTGGAACGAAGTGGATTTTCATGTCTTGTTGTGAGTTCATATTCAAGAAGATTAAGTGATGGCGTAATAGTTGTGGCTGTGAAAGGTTTTAGAGAGATGCCAGTTTGAAGCTAAGTAGGTGGGTTATCAGCTGCAGGGTAATCTCCGGATGTGTAATCTTTATGGTGTTTTGTGGAGGCTTCCTTTACTACCACTGGGTTATAGTTGTGCGATTCGTGTTTGGATCAGTTGTAATAGTTGACCTAACCGTCACGAGGGTGGATGCGAGATTTGCATATGATTTAAGGTATTAGATGGTTTGTATTACCTGAACTTATGAAGAATTTAGTTGAATCTTACTGCGGGATTATGGTAGTAATGGGGTATGGTTATTGTAAGTTATCAAATATTTTATTCCATGGCTTTGAGCCAAGTGGGGGAGTCTGCCATCGACGAGTACGGTTATTTGCTTGTATGGTTATGTGTTGTGCTGGTTTCAGTTTGAGGCATACTTGTGAATCAGTTGTGATTTGCGGAGGTTGAGATTGAGGATGACTCGAGTAAAGGAATTTCTGGATACGGGTTATGTTACACTTTATCGGTATATGGAAATCATGTAATGATTTGAGTTGTTATTCGTGATGGATGTAGTGCGCAAGGTGTAGGAATTTGCTCGGTTGCGTCAAGGTAGGGTTACTTCCTTGGGTATTGTTGTGCTAACGGGGCACAAATCGTTCTGCCCGTTTGGGTGGTGTAATTGATTTGAGCAGGGTGGATGACTCTCGAGAAGGTTCTAATGGTTTCAAGATTTACATGTGGCAATTGAGAATTTTTCGGATTGGCATATGGCTAGAATCTGAGATTTGCATCGGATGGTATCGGGACTTGCGATATTTCTATATCATTACGGATTCTACATTTCAATAGCAAGAAGGTGAAGGAAACGGCTTTAGATTCACAGATGGTCTCTTCAGAGTGGGTATCTCGATTATGGTATGTTTGGGGTGTTTAAGAGGGGATACATCGGCTTATGGGCCTTAGGGCGGTGTGGTTGTATGCTAGGATCTCGTGGGGTTAGTTTTGGTTAAGGATCGTGGTGTTATGGCAAGGGAAATGTCCATTTGAGGGTAATTCAAAAGGGACTCAGAGAAATAGGACAACTTTGTAATAGCCTGGATCAGCATAGTAATGGATATGATTGGTTCTTTGGGTACTTATGATGTGGTGAGTCTCTACAGGTGTTTCATGGTAATGCTCTTGGGTTTTGGCGACATGCGCGACTTAGTTGAGTTAGAAGGATTCAGTTCTGATAGTTGGGTTATGTGCAAATGGATTTCAAAGTGTTCTCACTGGTTTCTACTGCGGTTCGAGGTGTATATTTTCTATTGGCATGAAGAGCATGTTGCATGTTGTGATTTTTCCCTAGATGAGATCAAATGGAAGGTTCCTGGCTAATTGAGTATGTAGTTTTTCTTGTGACTCAGAGTTGATTATGAGATTCTCGTGCTTTTCATATTCATGACAGATGCGGTATGTTGTGTGGGATTAAGATTTGCGTGTGCAAGGTCAAGGTTTTGTTTTGAAGGGAAGGCATGAATTCTTAGATAACATGGGTAGTTTCAGATGACTAGATGAATAATATTACTACTTGGTATTGCCCGAGGAGAACATACATTTCAGAAGGTGCACTGAGTGTTGACTTACGGATGCTTCATTGGTATTGGGTACTCGTCTGGTTGATCGACTGCTGATATTCAGGTTTTTCTATGTGGCACGAAAGAATTATAGAAGTATTCCCTGTGGGATGATTGTGTATGAGAGACGTGTTAGACATTCGGGCAGTAGAGTTGGGATCGTATTTGGTGATTCATGTGTTATATGGATTTGGAGACCGGGAGTTCTCAGAAACAGATTGTTTCGTGGTTGTGGACTATGAAGATGTGGCCAAAGCTAGCCATATGATAGTATGTGTTATGGTTCAGCCATTGCGGAATTTTGGAGGGTTAATTATCTATTTGTGGATGACCAGGGTTGATTTGGGGGCCCATTGGTAGGCCTAATGAGGATGTGTATTCTACACCAGGTCGGATTGGTTGACTCTGTACTGCTACTGTTGAGGGATGTGTCATTCGGCCAGAGTTGAGCTTATTCATATTCTGATATGATCTATGTGTTACTCCTCTATGCTACGAGTGGTTGTGATTTGTTGTTTATATGCACGCATGGTGCGGTTCTATTTAGGCCTTATAGCGGAATTTGAGCAAGATGGGTATTAGGGTGTTGAGTGATTGATTGCACATTTGGTTTTGTTCTTTCTGGGCTGTGGTATTGTGTTATTTGTTCCTCCATGGTTATGGTCATCTACCCTGGGTACTTGATGTCGAATTGCGCGCGGTTGGGGATTTTGGGCATGTTGGCTTGGGGTATTTCATATGGACCAGTGTTGGATGAGGTCACGCATTGCAACGGAGTTATGTTAAGATATGATCCTTTGTGTTGGGTTCATGTATCTTGGTTGTACTATGTAGGTTGGGTTTGTAGCATTGCAGTCGTGGTGGTGGTGCTTGTTGAGCTTGCGGGACAATTTTCTTAGTTGCGTCATTTTCTATTTTTGGTTGCATTGAGTTATTGTGTATTGGTGTACGGATTGCACGATTTATGGCTCTATGTCGTATTGGTGTTGCGTATCAATTGAATGGTTGTGTTTGACGAGGTGAGGTTGTTGGACCTAAAATGAGTGCTATCGGATCTGATTGTAGTATATTTGGAAGGATAATATTGGAAGTCGGCTTAGAAATTGGCTATAGTTCTTGTCGAAGGAGGGAGAGTTCTATGAATTGTTGATTTAATAAGTGGTTACGATTTGCTGCATGTTTCTTTCATAATCTTCAGTGTACAAAGGCTTTAGAACGAGGTTTTGTTCGATATGAGATTTATTACCGGTATTGGGTTATTTCGAGCAGCTACTATGATCGGAAATGTTTTTACGAGTATACGAGCCGTGTGGTATGCCATGTGATTACATCTTAGGTTGTGGTTTGATACAGCTTGTTCAGACTTATACAATGTGTAGATGCGAGGTTGGGGTCTTGGAAGAAATTTCACTCGTAGAAAATTGGATTCTGTGGTTTACGGGCTAAGGTTGACGTAATGATCTTCAGTTATGTTGTGTTGTCGGACCTATATGGAATAAAGTGACGTGAGATCAACCCCGAGTATAAGCATCTTAAGGTTACACGATAGTTTAATGGCTTTAGAATGACTCTAAGCACGTTCGAGGACGGACATATGTTTAAGTGAGGGAGAATATAACGACCCGATCGGTCATTTTGAGCATTTGCACTTCGTTCGATAGTTGGAGGGCATGAGTAGTGTCGTATGATGTATAGTGACTTATGTGAATCATCGATTTTGATTTTCAGGTTATTCGGAATCTATTTGGAAGAATGAATTTCATGATTTAAGCTTAAGTTGGAAGAGTTGACCAAGTTTGACTGTAGTTGTATTTCTTTTAGACTTTACTTGTAGAAAATCCTAGAAGTTCATGAATTGTGATGCTAGATCCGGGTATTGGAATATATATATTGAGGCTGTTATGAATTTTCACTTTCATTCTAACTCGTTATAGCTTAATTACTGTTAATTATTGAAATGTATAAGAATTGGCTTAATGAATCTCTAACGTTGGCTTGCCTAGCAAGTGAAATATTAGGCGCCATCACGTTCCCAAAGGTAGGAATTCCTGGTCGTGACAAGTTGATATCAGAGCACTAGGTTGCCTAGGTCTCAGGTAGAATTTGACGAGGAGGTTCCATCCTAGACTATTCCTGTCGGGAAAGCTCAGGTTCCGGAGGGGTTCATTGCCACCCTAGTGCTTCAGGATGCTTTAGTCCGTTTGGTAGGTCTTATGGAGAGTGTGGCCCAGACTGACACATTTCCTATGGCACCAGTCATCTCTAAGGTAGGAGAAGGAGAACAGACACCTGCTACTTACACTGCGGAGTAGATGGCTCCCATGTATCAGACTCCAGCAGCTCAGCCAGTCGGAGTAGTCCAGCTGACTGTTGCGGCACAGGCCGGTGATGGGTCAGCTATGTCTTCTGAGGCTTTATGGAGATTGGACAGGTTTACTAAGCTCTTTCCAGTTCACTTTAGTGGTGTATCTTCAGAGGACCCCCAGGAATATCTTGACAGTTGTCATGAGGTGCTACAGAACATGGGTATAGTGGAGACCAATGGGGTCGTTTTTGCTGCATTTCAGATGACGGGTTCCGCCAAGAAATGATGGAGAGGTTATTTGTTGACCAGACCAGCTAAGTCGCCTACTCTTACTTGAGACTAGTTCTCTTAGCTATTTCTAGAGAAGTTCCTCCCTATCACATTGAGAGAGGAGTATCGTCGTTAGTTCGAGCGTCTCCAGCAGGGCAGCATGATTATTACCCAGTATGAGACCCATTTTGTGGATTTAGCCCGTCATGTTATTCTTATGCTTCCTACCGAGAGAGAGGGTGAAGAGGTTTATTGAGGGACTTGCTCAGCCTATCAAGTTGCAGATGGCTAAGGAGACTGAGAGTGAGATTTCTTTTCAGGCGGTCGCCAATGTCACCAGGCGAGTTGAGATGGTTCTTGCACAGGGAGATCATGGGTCTGACAAGAGACCTCGTCATTCCGGTGGGTTCAGCGGTGCCTCATCTGGAGGCAGGGGTACTTATAGTAGAGGCCATCCTCCCAAGCCGTTTCATTCAGCACTTCAGGCATCCCATAGTGCTTCAGGGAGTTGTGGTCCTTATGTGCCTTATTCTGGATAGCCAGCATAGAGTGCACCACCAGCTCCTATCAGTAAACCTTCTATTCAGAGTTATTACTGGCCCTTTCGGGTCAGTCTCAGTTTCTGCAGCCACAACACCAGGATGGATGTTTCGAGTGCAGTGGTTATGGGTATATCAGGAGGACCTGTCCGAGATTATTAGGCATTGCGCCATAACATCAGGGTTCTCGTGCCATGGTCCCGGCACCAGTTGCTACACCGCCTGCTCAGCCAGCAAGAGGCAGGGGTCAGGCATCCATAGGTAAGGGACAAACAGTTAGAGGTGAAAGTTCAGGGTGATGGGGCCAAGCCCCGATGTTATGCTTTTCCAGCCAGTCCTGAGGCTGAGTCATCTGGTGCTGTTATCACAAGTACTGTTTCAGATTGCAGTAGGGATGCTTCAGTTCTATTTGGTTCGGGTTATACTTACTCCTATGTGTCATCCTATTTTGCTTCATATTTTGTTGTGCCTCATGATTCTTTATGTGATCCTATGTATGTGTCCACACCTGTGGGGGATGCTATTGTTGTAGACTGTGTTTATTGTTCGTGTGTAGTCACCATTGGGAGTCTTGAGACTAGTGTAGATCTTCTACTTCTCGATATGGTTGAGTTTGATGTCATTTTGGGTATGGATTGGTTGTCACCTTATCACGCTATATTGAATTGTCACTCCAAGACGGTGACCTTAGCCTTGCCGGGGTTGCCTCAATTAGTGTGGAGAGGGACTCCTGGCCATTCTACCAGCAAATTTATCTCTTTTATGAAGGCTCAACATATGGTCGAGAAGGAGTATCCAACTTATTTGGCTTACGATTCTTAGTGCGGAGGTTCCCTCCATGGATTCAGTACTAATTATCCGTGAGTTGCCAAAGGTTTTTCCTGCAGACCTGCCGAGAATGCCACCCGACTGGGATATTTACTTCTGTATTGATTTGGCTCCAGGCACTCAGCTCATCTCTATTCCGCCATACCGCGTGGCCCAGCCAGAGTTGAAAGAATTGAAGGAGCAGTTGCAAGATTTGCTTGATAAGGGCTTCATTAGACCTAGTGTCTCGCCCTGGGGTGCACCTGTGTTATTCGTGAAGAAGAAGGATGGATCGATGAGGATGTGCATAGATTATCGGCAATTGAACAAAGTCACCATCAAGAACAAATATCCATTGTTAAGGATTGATGACCTATTTGATCAGCTACAAGGTGCCAAGGTGTTTTCAAAGATTGATTTGAGGTCTGACTACCATCAGTTGAGGATTAAGGCATCCGATGTCCCTAAGACAGCTTTTCGGACTTGGTACGGGCATTATGAGTTTCTAGTGATGTCTTTTGGGTTGACAAATGCCCCAGCAACCTTTATGGATTTGATCAACCGAATGTTCAAGCCTTATTTGGACTCCTTTGTGATTGTGTTTATTGATGATATCTTGATCTACTTCCGCAGTCAAGAGAAGCACGAGCAACATCGTCGGATTGTACTTCAGACTATGAGAGACAGCCAATTATATGCTAAGTTTTCAAAATACGAGTTTTGGTTGGATTCAGTCACTTTCTTGGGGCATGATGTATCTGCAGAGGGCATTCAGGTAGATCCTAAGAAGATTGAGGCAGTTCAGAACTGGACTGAACCCACTCCAACCATGAAGATCAGGAGTTTCTTGGGTTTGGCGGGCTATTACCCTCGATTTGTGGAGGAGTTTTCATCTATAGCAACCTCGTTGACTAGGTTAACCCATAAGGATGCCCCGTTCAGATGGTCAGACGAGTGTGAGGCGAGCTTTCATAAGCTCATGACTGCTTTGACTACAGTGCCGGTGCTGGTGTTGCCCACAGGTTCAGGATCTTATACAGTATATTATGATGCATCCCGTGTTGGGCTCGGTGTAGTATTGATGCATGATGGCAGGGTTATTGCATATGTGTCGTGACAGTTGAAGGTTCATGAGAAGAATTACCCTGTCCATGACTTAGAGTTAGAAGTCATTGTTCATGCGCTAAAGATTTGGAGGCACTATCTTTATGGTGTGTCGTGTGAGATTTTCACGGATCGTCGAAGCCTTAAGTATTTGTTCAAGCAAAAGGATCTCAATTTGAGGCAGAGGAGGTGGTTGGAGCTATTGAAAGACTATGATATCACCATCTTGTATCATCCCGGGAAGGCCAATGTGGTGGCCGACGCTTTGAGTAGAAAGGCAGCAAGTATGGGCAGCCTTGCGTACATTCCAGTCGGTGAGAGACCACTTACATCAGATGTTCAGACTTTGGCCAATCAGTTTGTGAGGCTGGATATTTCGGAGCCCAGCCGTGTTCTAGCTTGTACAGCCGCTCGATCTTCCTTTTTTGAGTGCATCAGAGATCGGTAGTATGACGACCCTTATTTGTTGGTCCTTAGGGACAAAGTGCGGCACGATGATGCCAGGTTACTGTTAGAGATGATGGAGTTTTGAGGATGCAAGGTCGTGTTTGTGTGCCTAATGTGGATGGACTTTTTGAGTTGATTCTTGAGGAGGCTCACAGTTCTCGGAATTCTATTCATTCGGGCGCCGCCAAGATGTATCAAGACTTGCGGCAGCATTATTGGTGGAAGAGGATTAAGAAGGATATAGTTGCTTATATAGCTCAGTGTCTAAATTGTCAACAAGTAGAGTATGAGCATTAGAGACCCCGTGGTTTGCTTCAGAAGATAGAGATTCCCGAATGGAAGTGGGAGCATATCACTATGGATTTCTTTGTTGGACTCCCATGGACTCAGAGGAAGTTCAATGCAGTTTGGGTCATTGTGGACAGGCTGACCTAGTCAGCTCATTTCATTGCTGTGGCAGTTACCTATTCTTTAGAGCGGTTGGCAGAGATTTATATCTGCGAGATCGTCCGTCTTCACGGTGTGCCAGTGCCTTTCATTTTTGATCGAGGTACGCAGTTCACCTCGCACTTTTGGAGAGTAGTACAATGTGAGTTGCGCACACGGGTCGAGTTGAGCATAACATTTCATCCTCAGACAGACGGGCAGTCCGATTGCACTATTCAGATATTGGAGGATATGCTCCGCGCATGTGTTATTGACTTCGGAGGATCGTGGGATCCGTTCTTGCCACTTGCGGAGTTTGCCTACAACAACAACTACCAGTCGAGCATTTAGATGGATCCCTATGAGGCATTATACGGTAGGTGGTGCCGATCGCCAGTTGGATGGTTCAAGCTGGGGAAGGATCGGTTGTTGGGTACAGATCTAGTATAAGATGCCTTGGATAAGGTCAAGATTATTCAGGATCGACTTCGCACAACTTAGTCTAAGCAGAAGAGTTATGCAGAACGTAGAGTTTGTGATGTTGCATTCATGGTCGGAGAGAGAGTGTTGCTTCGGGTATCACCAATGAACGATGTAATGAGGTTCGGAAAGAAGGGCAAGTTGAGCCCTAGGTATATCGGGCCTTTTGAGATTCTTGAGAGAGTGGGAGAGGTTGCTTATAGGCTTGCGTTACCACCAGGGTTATTAGCAGTTCATCTGGTGTTCCATGTGTCCATGCTCCGGAAGTATCACAACGATCTGTCTCATGTGTTAGATTTCAGCTCTGTCTAGTTGGATAAGGATTTGATTTACGAGGAGGAGCCAGTGGCTATTCTACCCCGGCAGGTTTATCAGTTGAGATCGAAGAGTTATCCTTCAGTTCGAGTGCAGCGGAGAGGTCAGCCCATCCAGGCAGCTACTTGGGAGTCTGAGTCGGATATGCAGAGTAGATATCCCCACCTTTTCACCAGTTCAGGTACTTTTCTATATCCGTTCGAGGATGAACATTTTTTAGAAGTGGAGAATGTGATGACCTGATAGGTCATCTTATGTTTTAGAACCCAATTCTTTGTTCCGAAGCCTTAAATATCTCATTTTAACCTTCCTCAATTTGCGTGCGCAGTCCGACCGTCTTTTCGGAAAGCTTTTATGTTAAAAATTGAGAAAAATATAAAAATTTGCCTTGAAACTATTTGAGTTGACTTCGGTTAACATTTTGAGCAAACAGACCTGGATTCGTGTTTTGATGGTCCCAGTGAGTCCGTATCGTGATTTGGGACTTGGGTGTATGCCCGGAATCAAATTCGGAAGTCCCTAGCCCGAGTTATCGCACTTTGTAGAAATTAGAAAGTTAAAGGCTTAATGAATTTGAAATATTTGTTCAATGTTTGACTTGTTGGATATCGATTCCGTATTTTAGTTCCGGAACCCGGTATAGGTTCAATACTATATTTGTGACTTGTCTGTCAAATTTGGTGAGAAATAGAGTTGGTTCGACGTGATTCAGACATCCGGTTGTGAAAATAGAAGTTTCAAAGTTTTCTTGAAAATTTCATTTGATTTGGTATTCAATTCGTAGTTCTATGTGTTATTTTAGTGATTTGATCGCGCGAGAAAGTTCGTATGATGTTTTTAGACTTGTGTGCATAGTTGGTTTAAAGCCCCGAGGGTGAAATGTGAGTTCTGGTGCATACTTGTGTTATGTGAGTTTCGGATAGGCTCCAGAGTGAAATTGGACTTAGAAAATGTTGCTGGTGTTTCCGTTTTGGTGCAGGCCTCTGATCTCGCATTTGCGAGATTAGGCATCACATTTACGACCTCTGATGGGTTCGCATTTGCAAAGTACTCATTGCATTTGCAAAGAGTAGCTGAGCCACATGATATTTGCATTTGCGATGAATGCTTCGCATATGAAAAGTGGGACAGGTGGGGGCAGTGATTGCAAATGTGATCAAATGGTCGCATTTGCGGAGGACCAGCATTCGCATTTGCGAACATTTCATCGCAAATGCGATGAATAGAGATGTGATGATCTTCACAATTGCGATGGATTCTTCGCATTTGCGGGGTCATGTCGCAAATGCGACATCTGCAACATATCAAAACTTGACTTAGACGGGATTTTTTCTCATTCTTCAAAATTTTCAAAACAAGAAACCCTAGATGCGATATTCCAAAGGACGTTTCTTCCCCCAAATCATTGGCAAGTGATTCTAAACTAGTTTCTTTCAATCTTTCACTATATTTTCTAAGATTTCAACCTAAAATCTTGTGTTTTCATGGTGATATGGGGGGGTTTTTTGGGTAGAAATTAGGAATTTTACAAATTGGGATTTAGACCTCAAATTGAGGTCGGATTCCAAAACAAATTACATAACCGGTCTCAGGGGTGAATGGATAATCGGGTTTTGGTCCCAACTTCGGGATTGGACCAAGTGAGCCCAGGGGTTGACTTTTGTTGACTTTTTTAAAAATGGCCTAAATTGAATTGTTTGAAATCGTGGGTAGTTCCTAAGGTTTAATTTGAATCGTTTGGTTGGTAATTTTCTAGATTCTATTGGTTCAGAGGCTTTTTTGAGAGGCAAATCTGTTGTTGAGCATTGAGTGGTCTTTGGAGCGAGATAAGTATTGTGTCTAACCTTGACTTGAGGGAATTAGGAACCCTCGGACTATGTGCCATGTGAATTTCATGTGAGCGGCATATATGCGAGGTGACGAGTGCCTATGCGCTGCCGAACTATCTGTTTTCCTTGTTTTTCCGCTTCCCTTTAATTATCTCTTTCCCTGTCTTAATTGTTATATGCACTAAATGTGTTTCCATGTTTAACTGCTACTTGTTAATCAATGTCTTCTCCTATTTATGATATTAGATCTTCTCATAGTTTCATGATCTCCTTCTATTTGCTCAAGTTGGTTTATTTGCACCTTCTAGTTGTAAATTTCTAGACTGGTCTCGCCGTGTAGTATTATTTTTGTAGATTCTCATGTCAAACAAGGTTTCCTATTTGGTTCATTTTGGCATTTATGGATTGTAAAGGCTCTCCGTGATTTGAATTGTAAATTTTACCGTGCACATTGAGTACTTGGTATTGATATGGTGGGATCGGGTTGCACACCGCAACAGGTGAAATAAGAGTGAATTGGCGTGGTAGAATAAGGGTGAATTTATACTGTACGGTGGGATCGGGTTGCACGCCGCAACATGTGTAATAAGGGTGGATTGTTTTGGTGGAATAAGGGTGAATTGTGATTCTGATATTATGATATGGTGGGATCGGGTTGCGCGCCGCAATACACATATATATATACTCATTGTTGTTAATATTGTTACGAGAAAATAAGGGAGGATTATGTGATGTACGGTGGGCTCGAGTTGTGCGCCGCAACAATATATGTGTCTATATTTCTCTGAGCTGTGTTAGTTTTATGGTACTTTCTTTTGTATTTAAGGATTGGTAATTCTACACGTCGCTGGCTTATTTCCTGAAGTTGTAGCTATTATTTTCAATTGACTGCTTTATTTTGTTATTAATTTCCTTTTATCTGCATTTCCTATCCTGCTTTTATTATATATATTGCGCACATGTTGTAGTGTGAGTGACCCGCCTTAGCCTCGTCACTACTTCGTCGAGGTTAGGCTGGGCACTTACATAGTACATAGGGTCGGTTGTACTCATACTACACTCTGTACTTCTTGTGCAGATTTTGGCATTGGTCCCAACTGATCGAGAGGTGTAGCAGCTCGGACTGGTTCATTGAAGACTCAAGGTAGACCTGTTGGCGTTCGCAGACCTTGAAGTCCCCATCTATCTTCCCTTGTTTTTACCGTTTCTTTCGTTCAAATAGTTATATTTCTTTCAGACTTTACTTGTAGAAAATCCCAGAAGTTAGTAAATTGTGACTCCAGATTCGGATTGTAGTAAATATTATGGGTATTTATAATATTCCGCTCTCGTTCTATTTTATTTTAGCTTAATTGACTTTATATACTGAATAGAATGAAAATTGGCCTAATAATTCTCTAACGTTGGCTTGCCTAGCAAGTGAAATGTTAGGCACCATCACGGTCCTGAAGTTGGGAATTCCGGGTCGTGACAAAGCATAATGATGACCGAATTAGACACCTAAATGTTTCTCCACATTCTATCAAGTTTTAATCAAGTTATAATAAACTAAATCTTGTTTTCTAACATTTAATTCTATATTCTTAGTGACCTAGAAGTCAAGTAGGACATGAAGCAAGAAGGTCACGTAGTTCTACAAGACACAATTAAGCGTGTAATTTACTCCCGAGCATGATTAACCCTGGTACATGTATATACGCTCGTCACCTCATATATGCATCACCCCCGCATGTAGCAGACACTGGCAATTATTTGGAAAAAATTTTCAACAAAGTTAGGCAAGACACTTATCTCAAACAAGCTAAATTGATACATTAGAAGTGCCATCCCACTCAAATCATCCTCCGAACGGCTCGAAACTAGCAAAAAGTAACTCAAATACATCAAATAATGCCATAGGAATGAAACACAATCGGTAAAGGTCGAATCTTTACATATTTACTCAAAGTCAGTCAAAAATTCAAACCCTGCCTTGCACCTCGGAACCCGACAAAACTCATAAAATCCTACAACTCATTCAATTACGAGTCCAACCATACTAATTTCACTCAAATCCGACTCCGAATCGATGTTCAAACCTCAAAAATTCACTTTAGGAAAGTTTAGACAAAACCCCCCAATTTCTCTTTTGAAACCCTCGATCAAATGCTAAAAATGAAGATAGATTCATCATATAAAATAAAAAATGAGTAGAGAACACTTACCCCAATCCACATGGTAAAAATTACTTCAAGAATCTCCTCAATCCGAGCTCCATAGCTCCAAATATGTAAAAATGACTGAAACCTCCGAAATAGAGTACTTTATATTCACTAGACAGAAATACCCTATGCGATCGCGGGACATCTTTCGCGAACGCGAAGAACAAATGTTACTGCCATCAAAATACCCTACATGTTCGCGATACTGGCCATGAAAACGCGATAACCACAGGTGCTAATGCTCCGCGAACGCGAACTGACTTGCGCGAACACGATGAAGAATTCTCCAACTCCAGCTTCAGCTCCTGCTCAACCCTACGCGTCCGCGATACCGCATGCGCGAACGCGAACAACAACCAATACAACCTTCCGCGATCGCGTACCACCTGCCACGTCCGTGATGAACAAATCCACCAGTAGACCAAATTACTCTTCGCGATCGTGGTTGGACCTTCGCAATCGCGATGAACACTAGGGACATCAGATGACAACAAAAACCAGCAATGCATGAAAACTACAAAATGGTCTGAAACACATCTGAGCCCCTCGGGACCCTGTCCGAACAAGTCCCATAACATAATACGGACCTACTCGAGGACTCAAATCACAAATAACAACATCGAAACGACGAATCATAATTCAAATTAAAATAAATGAACTTTGAACTTTCAACTCCCAAAACTCGCGCCGAAACATATCAAATCAACCCGGAATGAACTCAAATTTTGCACCCAAGTCCCAAATAATATATCAAAGTTATTCCAATCGTCAGAACCACAATCCGAATCCGATATCCTCAAAGTCAACTTCCGGTCAAACTTATTAACTTTCCAAACCTTCAAATTTCCAACTTTCGCCAATTAGTATCGAATCCTTCTAGAAATGTCCAAATGCAACTCCAGACATACGCCCAAGTCCAAAATAACCATCCGGACCTAACGGAATTATCAGAACTCCAATCCGAAGTCAATTGCTAAAAAGTCAAACTAGGTCAACTCTTCCAACTTAAAGCTTCAATCATGAAGTTCATTCTTCCAAATCGATTCAGAATAACCTGAAAACCAAAACCGACGATTAACACAAGTCATAATACATCATGCGGAGATACTCGTACCCTCGAACTATCGAGCGAAATACAAATGCTCAAAACGGCCGGTCGGATCATTACAGAAATAGCCGGAGTCTACTTAATTAAATTAATTCTCTAATCTCATCATTAATAAGTGTTGACACCCAATTTTTTTTTTATCCTTACTCCATATTATTCTAATGAGCTACTATTTTATTTAAGAGTCATAATAATATTTATAGCATTTTTTAAATACGATTACAAGTATTATTACCTTATTTTGCTATGTTACCCCATATATTTTAATTTTTATATTGCAATTTTAACTATTAACCGCTTTTATTATTATTATTATTATTATTTTTACAAGAATGTGAATATTGTTTAAAACATGTCTTTGGATTACATCACATGAAATGTACCCGCAATTCGGATTACATTTTATTTAATGTTTTGGGATTTGGATTTGGGTCGCAAAAATGCGCACCCGTGTTTAAGCATTATCACTCCTAATTATTTTATTACTATGACATTTTAATAATTGCTCAATTATTCTCCTAGAATCAAGCCCAAATAATCTATTCCTAGTCCAAACCAACTCAAACAATTAGCCCTTAGTAATTCTAATCTCGTAGCCTACCAAACTTGGCCGAAATAGCCCCATAACTATTTAGCCTTTGACCAATATTTTCCAAACCTTTATCTAAATTAATCCAAAATCTAATATTCCCATTTCCATATCTAAAGCCAACAAAGAACCCCTTCCCCGTTAAATCATCAACCGTTAAATCATCAACAGCAAATCACCCTGCTCCCTCTTTGAAACATTTCCCTTATTTAATCCTTCTCTTTCTTTCCTTGTTTTAGTTTCTTTCTTTTCCCTAATTCTTCTACCTATTTCTTTTAAAATGTCATAGCATAATCTCTTATCTAATTACTCAAATCACAAATCATTTCCTTCCTTTTTCCATTTTTTTTAGCAAAAGATTAGAGTAAGAATTTTATCGAAAATTCCGTGTAGGTTCAAGGTATCTAAATTGGTTAATATTTTTTGAATTTCTCTATGAAATTTCTTTGTCTCTTCACTGATTTGACTCTGTCACGACCTAAAATCCGTTAAAGATTGTGATGGCGCCGGAAACCACTGTCAGGCAAGCCAACACTAAACAGTTAATTTAATTCTCATTTTAATATTTTTGAAATCATGAATTTCCTTCAACTTAACTAGTAAAGATGAACTTTACAGAATAATAATGATGTTTTCTAATTTCAATACTGAATATCCCCTAATCATCCCAGAACCCGGTGTCACAAATACATGCGCATTTACTAAGAAATAAAATAAAATATAATAAATGTCCAGAATACACAATTTGGGCAGAAAAGAAAATACAAGAACTCTGAAGGAGATTCTGTAGGCCACGGATTGTAATATAGAGTGCAACTCACCTAAGTCTCTGCATGCGTATATGCCTCCACTCTTACAAGACCGCTAATCATAAATGCACCTGCATAAAAGTGTGTAGCAAGTGTAGTATGAGTACGTAAATCAACGCGTATCTAGTAAGTATCCCGCCTAACCTCAAAGAAGTAGTGACGAGGAGTTGACTTCGACACTTACTTAGGGCCAACAATATGATGATATGAAATTCTAATTAAGCATGATATACAACAATAAGACTCAGATCAAGAAATAACTGAACAAGTCTTCACCATATTTAAGAGACTAAATTACTTCCTTTTTTTAAAACATATAATCACACAAACAATGAATTTATACCAATTATAAAAGGGACTTCCAATTCCGTTGACACACACAAATACCACCGAGGACATTCAGCCCGATCCAAAATAAATATAAATTGTGCACTGCCGAGGGTCGAACGGTGCAAACCATGGATGCATCTATTACCCTGCCCGCAGATCATACATGCGATGCAGTCAAATATAAATTTAAGATATCACCCGCTCGCGGATCATCCATGTGACGCGATCAAATATAAATTAAAGGAATTACCCCGCTCGCGGATCATACTTGCGACGCGTTTACACATAGATTTCTTAAGTTGTTATAGTATTCTTCCATTCTTTTCAAAATAGGAAATTTCAATGAAAACTTTTATGATCCCAATTATTCTTCAATTTCAACTCCCTTCAAAACATTTAATAAGAAAACTCAATCCCGCTCCTTCACAGGGCAAACAATAAACATGAATCAATAATAATATCAACAAGGCATGATGTAAGTCTAAAACTACCCAGACATAGGCATAGTTAGTAGCTACGTACGGACTCCCGTCACCTCGTGCGTACGTAGCCCCTCACAAATAGAAACACATAGTAATTTAGTTCACCTATGGGGTTATTTCCCTCTTACAAGATTAAAAAGGAGACTTACCTTACTTTGAAATTCTATAACCGGCTCCAACACCTTTCTAGCAGCTCGAACAGATGCCTATCGCTCCAAAATAAGCCAAACAATATGCAAACCAATAAAAATATACTCTAATACTCATAACAAATCAATTTATAACAATTTCCAACTCCGCTCGAAAAGTCAATAAAGTCGACCCTCGGGCCCATGTATCGGAACCCGATGAAACTCACAAAGTCCGACAACCCATTCCGATATGAATTCAACCATACTAATTTTATCAAATTCCGATAAGAACTTTACCTCCAAATTTTAAATTTTCGTTTTTGAAACGATTTGCAAAAATCTTGATTTCTTTCATTTAAATGCTAAATAAATGATGAATATAAGTATAGAATCATAAATTATAATCATTTTCGGGTATAGAACACTTACCCCAATCCATATGGTGAAAATCGCCTTAAAAATCGCTTTAATCCGAGCTCCATAACTCCAAATATGTTATAAATGGCCAAAACCTCGAAATATAGCTTCTGCCCAGGTATTTACTCTTCGCAATTGCGAAAAATGCTTCGCGATCGCGAATCACAACTTTTCTCAACCCAAAATTTGCCCTTCGCGATCGTGGTAAATGCTTCGTGATCGCGAAGAACAAGTGCCAAGCTTTTCCAGGCTGCCTCTAGTATAATGGCCATAACATTTTGTAAAAACCTACACATTACAAATGGTTTGACTTTTTGAAAATTATACACTAAGGGCTACAACTTTCATGCATTGCTCATCTTCATTTCCTTATAGATTACGCGATATAAGCTACCAAAGTCAACCCTGTGCAATACAACGCGATTTCCAAACTCTTCCCAGACAAGCTGTAGTGTATCAACCACAACGTTTTGTACACAACTCAAAATGCCAAATGGTTTGATTTTTAAAAACTAAACACAAAGGGCTACAACTTTTATTTTTGGATCATCTTCAAATTCTTTATAGATTGTGAGATATAAGCTTCTAAAGTCGGGTCAGTGCAACAGAATGTTTCCTCTACGTGATTGCGAAAGCCCCTCCGCGATCGCGAAGCGCCGACCAATTTCTCCTATTTTACTCGTTGCGATCGCGTCTAAATTCCCGCGATCACATAGCACACTGCTGTAGCCAAAAACCAGCAGCTAAAATAGGCCTAGAAATGGTTCGAAACCACCCTAAGACTCATCCGAGTCCCTCGGGACCCCGTCCGAACGTACCAACAAGTCTCAAAATATAACACAGACTTAGTCGAGGCCTCAAATCACATCAAACAATGCTAAAAACACGAATTACACCCCCAATTTTAGCCTAGTAAAACTAAGAAATTCCAATTTCTAAATTCGATGCCGAAACCTATCAAATCAATTCCGATTAACCTCAAATTTTACACATACGTCGCATTCGACATTACGGACCTACTCCAACTTCCGAAATCGGAATCCGACCCCGATATCAAAATGTCCACTTCCGGTCAAACTTCTTAAAAACCTTCAAATCCTAACTTTCCCAAAATGACATACGGACCTCCAAATCCACTTCTGGACGTGCTCCCAATACCAGAATCACCATATAGAGCTATTCCCAAACTCGGAATCCAAAACAGACATCAATAACATCGAAATGCACTTCAACCCAAATTCATAAAATTCTTTCAAAATGCCAACCTTCCACAATAGGCGCCGAAACGCTCCTGGGCCATCCAAAACCCGATCCGGACATACGCCCAGGTCCATAATCATTATACGAATATGTGGAAACCTTCAATTCCCGATTCCGAGGTCGTTTACTCAACATCAACCCTTGGTCAGATTCTTCCAACTTTAAGCTTCCGAAATGAGAATTCTTTTTCCAAATCCACTCCGAATTCCCAAATTTCATTTCCGACCACGCTTACAAGCCATAATACCTAAAGTGAAGCTGCTCATGGCCTCAAACTGCTGAACGACGCGCTAAAGATCAAAATAACTGGTTAGGTCGTTATATTCTCTCCCACTTAAACATACGTTCGTCCTCGAACGTGTTAAGAACTGCTCTGGAGTTGTCCGAAATTATTGTTTAACACCTCGTGCACCTACCCGTGCTACCACAACCCAATTGAGCACATTAGCTTGAGGAAACCTGAAAATCCTCTCTTTTACCTGGTCAAATAAGCCTTAGAGCCAAATTCCAACATCTGAAATTCTCTACCAGGTCTGTTTCCTACATACGAACACCGTATCCATCACTACACGATGTACCAATACATGATTGTATACCTGTTCTGAATTCACACCATGCACCGCATAATTCACTTGACCATAATAACACCCCTAACAATAATAGCCACAACTCCGCAGATCCGATGCCCACAACACACCCCATGACACATATAAGTCCTATTCTAACTTTTGCAATACTGCCACAACGGAAGAGATGTGTAGAAATTCATAACCAACTGCCGAGTCAACAAATCATTGAGTCTCTCCTCCTGATAAGAACCATTACCTAATCATGAACCAAATAACGATATTTGCTCTTAAATATGCCGCATATAAATCCGATCGCACTGATCCCAGGTCTAAAAATCTCGTCTCACCCAGTACAGGCTGTCAGGTAATAAGCCACCCCAGACACTGCCAAAAGTCTCGTATGATACCTCAATGTGCCAACTAGCTACAAACTCGAGTGTGATACACAAGAGAACAAACTCTGGAAAGAACTACTCAACCCATGTAATTAATTTAAACAACCGAAAAGATATTATCCTTCCTTAGAAAACGAGAAGCAATACACAAAATAATAGGTAGGGGATACTGTACTCAATACCACAATGTTGCGGCGTGCAACCCGATCCACACATGATAATCTATACGGAAATATTTACCGAGCTAAAATGCTCATAACTGCGAAATACCCGAATATCAACCACAAGCACGCTAAGTGTATAATACAAATCCCGAGAAGATAGATAGCTCCATATGCTACGAAACCCAAACACAATCAAGGTGCAATAGATGAACTGTATCTTGAGAGCCATCCTGCTCTCACAACACAACAAATTATCCAGAATCTCAGTACGAGTGCAAATGACCAAACCGCCTCACCACCCACATGGCACAATACAGTATTACATGTAATAGCCAACAACGAAATGGCATCTAACATCCAAATACTACTCCATAACAATGTTATGCTAAAATGAACACATTCGGCCTAATACGGAGCCCACATTCACATTTAGATCCATCCACGAACCTCGAGCCGATTCCGATCGTACCGCATTGGGACAATAATCTTCCAGATATCCACAATAACCCCCTTTTCCCATGACATACAAGAACAACCGTCAAATTCGGAACAAACTTTCACAGTCCACAACCCAATGAACCGAGCGCCATTCAGGCATAAATTCTCACATTAGCGATAGTACCACAATCTCCATACTTGGTTTAATTCTTTAATCAACTAAGTGACAACATGTTTCACTTATAAAAATCTTCCCGTGGGATACGCTCCCACGACCTTCAGCACCAGGTAGCAAGTCTACACATCCATACCACCAGCCATACAAATGCTGTAAAAAGTAAATCAAAAAACCGAAAACACTACTCAAAGCCTCTTACACAGGATACCGATTTCAGGTGACGCTAAAGACAATACCAGCTTACTCTAACATCTGAATCCTTTCCTGCTCATTCGAGCTCGTGACATTCTTTCTAACACCGAACCGCAACTTTGTTCCTCAACTTCCAATTCCCATGCCACTCACTGCACCTAACATGCCACTACATGAGGCACAAGAATTTCATCATAACTCCGGAACCACTAATGGAATAAACACTTCATCATACAGAAACCTTTCACTTAACTCATTTCAGGAGAACCATTGCAGCACGCGAGTGAATTCCTATAACCGCAGAAAATACAAACCTCAAGTTTTGGTCTAAACCACCATAACTCTATCGGGATCCATCTACCAATTACAAGCCATAATAATCAAATGCCTCCTAATAAATCAAATTTCGGCGGACGCCAAGTCTCGCACGTACTGCGCCAGCAGAATGGCTACAAAATAATTTTTAAATTTTGGGTTGGGTCTGGTCAATCTTGCGATGCCATTTCATGGTAGCAGAATGGTTATGTGGCCAGCAGAATGGACACAAAATGATTTTCAAATTTGAGTTGCTTCTGATTCAATCCGTGGTGATTTCGTGGTCAGCGGAACAAATCCGTTATAGCATAATGGACCACTGAATTATCGTTTTCTGTAAATCTTTCTACCAACTCCACGATGCATTGCACAATCCAAAAATCTGTTTTGTGGCACATTAGCTTACCTTGGCACAATAAAAACTTAAATTCTTGAAAAACGTTTACGGGGCCTTTCACTGAATAGGTTTGGAGGCCCATTGCATATGCACCGTTGACACAGTGAAAGAAATAGAGTTCCAAATATTCTTCATTTTATTGAATTTCTTCACTTGACAAGTATTTTGAGTCTTTTCCTGCTCTCGAGCATCTCCACTTAAATTATTTTTGTGTCCAGGTAAATGTTGCACCATGACTTCAGTATAATGCATTTTCATAGATATACCACCGTTTGGGCTTTGAGTGTTCCTGATTTTCGATATTTTCTTCTTAGTTCTTGGCTGCAGGATCATGCGACATAGCAGCAAAGCTTTCCTCTCCTCTTCATTGTCTTAAAGTCTTTGCTTAACCGACATTTGTTTGGATGAATTAGCTGAGCTTTCCTACGCTCTTTGCTTGATAAGAAGCTCCCCGTATTTACAAGATATTGAAATGAAGTTTAATTTTTCTCTTTTTTTGGTCCTTATTTTTGCAAGTGTTTTTCGTATAGTGCCTTGCCTATATGAGGGATTGATTTTTCTTGATCTTTCTTAGATTGGTAATGAAGTTGAATTCCTTGTTCCTGTGTCCGGTGATGTTGTCAATGAAAGCAGAAGTTGACTATAACGTAGATAAAAATCTTGTTTGATCGGTAGCCATTTACCAGACCATGTTCTTGGCTGAAATGTTTGGTGTCTGAATTTATATTGTGGTTGTTTATTTCTCTGTTATGTTGTATAGAGCTTGATTCTCCACTTTGATCAAATATCACTATTGAAGCCAGAGTTAGTTTGTAGTTTGATTCTCCTACTTGATCAATTCACTATGGTAGGCATGAATAATATTCACTTCATCGCACATAAACACTCTTTGACAAGTGATTTAATCACTAGAATTAACCATAAGTTACAATATGCCAGAAATGCATATAGTGTCACATTAGGAGATATTGAAAGAAATTCAAAATTCCATAGGCAAAAGAAGAATCTATAAGAGATCCATTTTAAAGAATTCTATATTAGTACTAATTAAGAGTATGTTACTCAATGAAACCTAATGTACCTTAACAATATTCATAATGAATTTTTTTTATATGGATAAGTGTGGATAAAAAGTTAAAACTAAAAAAGAACCTAAAAAGAGTTGGTGCAATTAATTTGGGGCAGTGCAAAGGTCAAGAGATCAAAGTTCAAACTTGTTTTTTCAGTTTCATCAGCACTTACAATTAAGGCATCTTTTGGTTAGGGATTAGGGATAGGAATGAAAGACAATGGACACTCGTTTGCTAGTAAACTTTTCTTACTTTGCCTCCTTTCATTCCAAATGCCCCTAAACATTTAAAAATTCATAATTAAGCTCAATTGATCATTTTCAACCATTAAACATGTAAAACCACCAAAAACAAAGAATTATTTTTTTCCTAATAAATGTGAAGTATTAAAATAACAACCAAAGCAATTTACAACCTAATGTGTCCTTGGCCACCTTCTAGGAAGAGTAGCTCAGACACTAGATCTCAAGATACAAATAGAGGTCTAGTTACATAATTTCTAAAATAACAACTAACTTTTACGAGCTCTTTTCGACTAACACAATATACCCATTCTATCTGTGATCTCTTTTTGAATCTGAGCGAATATAAAGTCTCCCCTACAGTACCTTTCCTAAAAATCTTCCAGTTTCTTGCTTTGCCAAGTGTAATATATCATAGCACCTCATGCTACCGCAACTATTTCCTTCTAAAATTGCTTCCATCGTTTTCGTTTGATCCACTTGAATTACCTGACTGGACTCATTATCTTGTATCTTGATGCCCAGTAGGAGTGACTAAACCGACTGAACCGTACTGCACCGAAACGATTTTTAGGTTTTTTTTTAAGAAACCGTAGGTTTTTATATAAATCTATAACCACACCGATAATTAGGGTAGATTTTTTATTTTATAAAAATAAACCGAAAAAATACCGAACCATACCGAATAAATTTTACATATGAAAAATATATTTATCTAGTAAGTTTAAAAATAATAATGCATTAAAAGAACCGAACCATTGATACCCCTAATGCCCAGCCAAGTGTTCAGTTTGTCTCTTAGTTCTGAAATTCACTCACATTTGCCAAAGATATGTTCCTGTGTCTCTACCCATGCCTGATCACATAGACAACATTGTTGATTATCTACATCTATCATTGGTAGAGCTAATCTCTTGTTAGTTAGCAGTTTATTTTGACATGCTAACTAAACCACAATTCTCTGTTTAGGAGGCATAACTGAGCTCCACATTAGATCAGCTTTCTGCAAGTACTTGTCACTTTGGTACGAAAAGAAAGAATTAAAACATCACACAGAGGATAGTCAAAACGGTATTGAGGCCTTTCTACTTCAAATTATTTAATGCACTAAAATAATATAGTGAATGGGATTCCTTATTTCCCTTTCATCTTCTTTATATTTAAATTTTTTTAATTCTCACCATTCCCTTAAAGCTAATTTATGTGGCATGAGACGGATCAATTTTTGAACTTTGTGGGTTTAAACATATCATAGTATTGTATAGCTATAAATTTTTTTGTTTAAACATGGTATAATATATTTATGATTATTGTAAGCACCTAATTTTTGACCATAATCGAATTTTTCACCATTTTTTAGTATGTAAATATTTTTTTGAGTTTAATCTACATATTTTTAGCTTTTGTTTTAACTTTTATAGATTTTTCTTAGAAAATTAAAACTCACAAAAGATTCACATTTTTGAATTGCTAGCTTTGTTTTAATTTGCAAAAGAAAAAAAATTCACAAAAATATGTTTTTCCTTCTAATTTTGGTAAGACTAGCAATTTTATAACTTTTTCCTTAATAGTTTCTTATATTTTTCTAGTTTTTAATTTTAGTGTAGTATCTTTAATTTTGATTATCTTTAATAAATAAAAAAGAAAAAAAAGAACCAATGCAAAAATAACACCTAGGAAGATTCTTTCATATCTTTTGCAACAAACTCATATGGTCTCACTCAAAACTCACATGCACATACACAACAAAAATGACCAGCTGCACATTCCCTTTTGATTTTCCCCACGTCACATTTTTTTATATCTCTATCCAATTGCATACTCTCCCAGGGTCGGCCTAATGGCCAAGCAAGTAAAGTTGTTGCTTAGTGGCCCTTATTTGTAGGGCCCCCAAAATTTTCTAACATTTAATGTATTTGTCCATTTTTTTTAACAATATTAAGTATTTGAAAAGAAAAAAAATGCAAGCTTCAAGAAAAAGGGGTCGTTGGAGAATAATTGGAAAAGTAATATATTTTTGGGATCCATACCTTATTTATGTGTGAACATTCCATAATCTTGCCTCATTTATGTACCATCATTATTATAAATTGGCCCACATTCTTTTTATCTCCTTTTATCTTTCTCTGCAAAGTCTATTAACTTTTACTTTTCTATTGTTTCTTTGGCCTTCTCTATATTCCAATCTCATTGAGTCATTATCACAAAATAAAAGAGCAGAACACAAGTACCATATATTTTATTTTTTCTCAAGTATTTTGGCGTTCACAACTCACTTGTATAACTTAACACACTGGGGGAACTGAACATTGAAACTATCATGCCAATTCAACCACTGCTACCCGAACCAATTTCTTCTAATTTACTCCGGACTTGCCTCAGAAATAATAATAGCTCCATTCAAAATATAACGAACTATAATCCGCACTCATCCTGAGCAACCCAATTCACGAGACCACGTTGTCGCAAAACCCACGAACCATCTCATACCCTCCTTATGCACACAGTCACATCTTCTACTGGTATACCCATTATGATAATTCCTCTACGAATCCGAAGTTATTTTCTCCCATTCCTCCAATGCTACACCACAGACCGATGATAACATAGAACACTCCAAGCCCCTTTCATAATCCACTGCAAAATCTCGATACTTAACCATACCACAGACTCGAAATCCTTTGGCACCGTACTTTAATTTTGAACATACTAGGACCATTGTTCAGAGTTACCTAATCTGGCTTATTCCCGAATATATCAAACTCCAAGGCCCTGCTAGCACATGAACACCCTCTCAAAGAAGCAACCGGCTAAATTCCTTTCCTTATACATCACATCCACAAGAAGCATAGACTCCGAGTCTTCCCAAAACCTAAACATGAATCGATAAGGCCAAAGATAGCACACATTCCTCAAATCCTTTGCTCAAATTACCACTGATGTTTTCTTTTCTCAGTCGTAATAACCCACCAATACACCGATAACCAGAAACCGCATAAGTAGACAACCACGCAGTTCAATCGTAGACGGTAGGGCTCCTATACTTAGCTTGAAGCTACAATAACATAACCCTGGAACCCACCAAGATTCCTTCTTCCCCATTGACATCCGCTAAAAGTCCAACAATGCATTCCAAACTCGAAGTCACGTTGCATCCAAGTAAAATATGTGGACCTAGTCACTGTCCCCCATGAATTTCCAAATGGCTCCAAACTTTCCTCAAGGTGTGTGGCCATCCTACCACAGAACCCATATGTTACTCTGCCACTCTCCCACTTTGGTTAAACCCTCTCCTTTAAGCAACTGCTGGACTTCTGCTTTTCATACTTGACCTACTAGTAATACAATCACCGTGAGACTCCTTCTTCCACGTCCTTCCTCATCCTTCGTCGCCCCAAATACTACCTCAAAGCATAATCTATCCTTGCGGCACCTGATCTAACCAATTGCCAACAATTCTAAGCCTCATTGAAGATCATCTTTCTCGAGCCATCAATGTTAGAAAAACTGATTCGATCCCGAAACCGCTACATACTGCTATCTCCGACAACTACTTCTCAAGCACTATTTCACAGCACCCTACCCCGTAGGCGAATCAAGGAGGCCATTACACCGGCGAACCGTAATACTTCAAATAAGGACATCGACACTACATCATAGATGAAAATTCTACCACGTTCAAAAATACCAAGTCTCGTTACTCCATCAACCCAAACCTGAACATTCATAGTCCGATTACCTTTCCTTTGCTAAGAATAAACATTGAACCTCTAAATCATGTACCGAGAAATCCTCCTTTCAAGTCATTCACTACCGCGATCCATAAATAAGCACCCTACCATTACACCAACACTGTGTGATAACAACGCACGAATCATCACAATAATCAGTGCCCAACTTCAAAACCATATGCAATACTGATACTGAGCTGAAACGACATAACATACTTCCGCAAGGCGATGACAATAGCCCATTCGAATACGCAGGGAGAAACATCCTGCACCACATCTGCAGTACCATTACGATTCCTTAATTCCCAATCGATAACAAGCGTTTCACGTCATATAAGATTGAGTAGGAAGGAAATAAAGGCATAAGCCTCAAAGGAATCAAATCTCACGATGAGGAATCAAGAAGGGAAGTGCTCCTAACAGTCCTGTAGCCTCTCGAAGATAAGTACAGATGTCTCCGTACCGATCCGCAAGACTCCACTAGACTTGCTCATGACTCGTGAGACCTATGTGAACCTAGTTCTATGATACCATGTTGTCACGACCCAAAATCCGTTAAAAGTTGTGATAGTACCGGATACCACTGTTAGGCAAGCCAACACTAAATAGTTAATTTAATTCTCATTTTAATATTTTTGAATTCATGAATTTCCTTCAACTTAACTAGTAAAGATGAACTTTACAGAATAATAATGATGTTTTCCAAATTCAATACTGAATATACCCTAATCATCTCAGAACCCGGTATCACAAGCATATGATCATTTACTAGGAAGTAAAATAACTGTCCGGAATACAAAATTTGGGCTAAAAAGAAAATACAAGAACTCTGAAGGAGACTTTGCTGGTCACGGGTCGTAATATGGAGTGCAGCTCACCTTAGTCTCCGCATGCGTACACGCCTCTGCTCTTACAAGACCGCTAATCATAAATGCACCTGCACAAAAGTGTGTAGCAAGTGTAGTATGAGTACGTAAATCAACGCGTACCCAGTAAGTATCCCGCCTAACCTCGAAGAGGTAGTGACGAGGAGTCGACTTCGACACTTACTAAGGGCCAACAATATGATGATATGAAATTCTAATTAAGCATGATATACAACAATAAGACTTAGAACAAGAAATAACTGAACAAGTCTTCACCATATTTAAAAGACTAAATTACTTCCTTCTTTTAAAACATATAATCACACAAACATTGAAGTTATACCAATTATAAAAGGGACTTTCTGTTCCGTTGACACACACAAATACCACCGAGGACGTTCGGCTCGATCCAAAATAAATGTAAATTGTGCACTGCCGAGGGTCAAACGGCGCGAACCATGGATGCATCTATTACCCCGCTCGCGGATCATACATGCGATGCAGTCAAATATAAATTTAAGAAATCACCTCGCTCGCAGATCATCCATGTGACGCAGTCAAATATAAATTTAAGGAATTACCCCGCTCGCGGATCATACTTGCGACGCGATTACACATAGATTTCTTAAGTTATTATAGTATTCTTCCATTCTTTTCAAAATAGGAAATTTCAATGAAAACTTTTAAGATCCTAATTTTTCCTCAATTTCAACTCCTTTGAAAACATTTAATAACAAACTCAATCCTGCTCTTTCTCAGGGCAAACAATAAACATGAATCAATAATAATATCAACAAGGCATGACGTAAGTTTGAAACTACTCGGACATAGGCATAATTTATAGCTACGTACGAACTTTCGTCACCTCGTGCATACGTAGCCATCTACAAATAGAAGCACATAGTAATTTAGTTCACCTATGGGGTTAATTCCCTCTTAGAAGGTTAGAATGGAGACTTACTTTGCTCCGAAATTCTATAACCAGCTCCAATACCTTCCTAGCAACTCGAACCAATTCCTATCGTGCCAAAACTAGCCAAACAATGTGCAAACCAATAAAACTATACTCTAATACTCATAATAAATCAATTTATAACAATTCCCAACTCCGCTCGAAAAGTCAATAAAGTCGACCCTCGGGCCCACGTCTCTGAACCCGATGAAACTCATAAAATCTGATAACCCATTCCGATACGAGTTCAAGCATACCAATTTTATCAAATTCTGATAACAACTTAACCTCCAAATCTTAAATTTTCGTTCTTAAAAAGCTTTGCAAAAATCTTAATTTCGTCCATTTAAATGTGAAATAAATGATGAATATAACCATAGAATCATGAAGTATAATCACTTTCGGGTATAAAATACTTACCCTAATCCATATGGTGAAAATCGCCTCAAACATCGCTTCAATCCGAGCTCCATATCTCCAAATATGTTGAAAATAGCCAAAACCTCAAAATATAGCTCCTGTCTAGACATTTACTCTCGCGATCGCGGAAAATGCTTCGCGATCGCGAAGCATAACTTTTCTTAGCCCAAAATGTACCCTTCGCGATCGCGGTAAATGCTTCGCGATCGCGAAGAACAAGTGCCCAGTTCTTCCAGTCAGTCTCTAGTATAATGGTCATAACGTTTTGTACAAAACTTCAAATTACGAATGGTTTGACATTTTAAAAACTAGACACCAAGGACTACAACTTTTATGCTTTGGGCATCTCTCATTTTCTTATAGATTACGAGATATAAGCTGTCAAATTCAACCCTGTGCAACACAATACGATTTTCAAACTCTTCCCGGACAGACTGTAGTGTATCAACCATAACATTTTGTATACAACTCTAAATTCTAAATGGTTTGATTTTCGAAAAACTAAACACAAAGAGCTACAACTTTTAATTTTTAGATCATCTTCAAATTCTTTATAGATTGTGAGATATAAGCTTCCAATGTCCGGTCAGTGCAGCAGAATGTTTCCTCTACGTGATCGCGAAAGCCCCTTCACGATCGCGAAGCACCGACCAATTTCTCCCATTTTACTCATTGCGATCGCGTAGCACACTGCTGTAGCAAAAAACCAGCAACTAAAATAGGCCTAGAAATGGTCCGAAACCACCCCAAGACTCACCCGAGCCCCTCGGGACCCGTCCGAACATACCAACAAATCTCAAAATATAACACGGACTTAGTCGAGGCCTCAAATCACATCAAACAATGCTTAAAACACGAATCACACCTCCAATTAAAGCCTAATGAAACTAAGAAATTCCAATTTCTACGTTCGATGCCGAAACTTATCAAATCAATTCTGATTGACCTCAAATTTTACACACAAGTCACATTCGACATTACGGACCTACTCCAACTTCCAAAATCGTAATCCGACCTCGATATCAAAAAATTCCACTTCCGGTCAAACTTCTTAAAAACCTTCAAATACAGAGCTATTCCCAAACTCAAAATCCGAAACAGACATCGATAACATTGAAATGCACTTCAACCCAAATTCATAAGATTCTTTCAAAATGCCAACCTTCCATAATAGGCGCCAAAATGCTCCCGGGCCATTCAAAACCCGATCCGGACATACGCCCAAGTCCATAATCATTATACGAACCTGTGGGAACCTTCAATTTTCGATTCCGAGGTCGTTTACTCAACATCAACCCTTGGTCAGATTCTTCCAATTTTAAGCTTCCGAAATGAGAATTCTCTTTCCAAATCCACTCTGAACTTCCCGAATTTCAATTCCGACCAGGCTTACAAGTTATAATAGCTGATATGAAGCTGCTCATGGCCTCAAACCGCTGAACGACGTGCTAGAGATCAAAATGACCGGTCGGATCGTTACAGACTCTTTATATGATTCTATGCATAAACTTTTCGTTCTTAACATGAATCTTGCTCTATTTATGCGATGGACAAATTTTACATGTATTTCTTTATATGTTTTTAAATTTATTGATTGAAGTGGGTTGCTCTAGTGGTAAGTACCATCCACTTCCAACCAAAAGGTTGTGAGTTCGAGTCACCCCAAGAGCAAGGTGGAGAGTTCTTGGAGAGAGGGAGCCGAGGGTCTATCGGAAACAACCTCTCTACCCCAGGGACCCCACTAGTGGGATTATACTGGGTTGTTGTTGTTTGTTTGTTGAATCAGTCATTCCTTTTTTTACTTCTGATTTTGCTAATTGATTCTGTCAAATCCATGCTTTGCTAATTAACAGCTCCCAAAATTTAAACTAGAGCACTATATTTTACAAGTATAAATACCTATAGTTCTTTGAGCTTTAGGACAGAGGCATTCGCTACTGCTTTCACCGATGCTATTCACTATCTCTGTAACACTTTTTCTTGATTACTATTCTCTTTCGGCTTTCTCTGTTGTCACCTTTTCTATGTTGTTTGAGAATCAAGACATAAACTTTGACGTTGCTGAGTTATTGTAAATTGTTCGTCACTCGCTTACTACTGTTGGTCGAATATCACTTGTCCTGGAATTCGATTTTCGGTCTTTTCTATATTGTTTTTGCACATCATAATCGCTGTTTGCACTAGTTTATTATTGTCCGTGGATATTAGTTATTGGTGCATACTGGTTTTCTGGGGTTCTAGTATTATGCTGCTCTGCAACAAACGCATTCTGTTGGAAGCCTTGCATATTCTTGGACATGCTGAATGTCGTGCGACATTCCATTTAAAGCATGCCAAGATAATAACCAGGTACGTCACTTAATCTCTATGTGTTGTGCCTCATGTACGGGTCCTTTATTCTCTGTGCATTAGAAGTCACCTCTTAGGTCTAACAATACGTATATGAGTTTACACCGCGTCCTTGAATGAGAGAGTGTGAGCATGTTGATCACCTAATAACCCTGTATAGACCTAAGGAAGTACGCTAGAGAATCATGAATAACGCTTGTTTGTGCCTTACTGCTAAAATGTGTTCAATAACTAGATGTCATGCCTTTAATTTTCTTATGACATAAAGCCATACTCCGTTGACGACCAGTAACTTGTAATCTATTTGTGCCTCTCTTGGTTTGGTTTGTTCAGCTGAGACATGTAATGGATAATCGTTAAGACGTAATAACTTAATTGATAAATACAAGTCTGTTATTGTGTTTAACTGGTTCCAGTATGTATCTGGGCTATTATTGTGTATTGTTTGAGGTATAGGGAACCTAAATCTTGTGACTTGGATTAGAGATTTGGGTCATGGGAAGCGGGAGAAGGCCGAGAAGATACCTATGAGGAGTCTGCCCATATTTGTAGTTTATTTTAGTTTATAGTGTCAGCTTAGTCATTAGACTGTTGTGCTAATTTGTAATAAGTAGTAATCTGATAATGTAACAAACCTCTGGAGGGAAGGACTAACTTGCTATGTTTACTGAGTAATATTTGATTGATAAGTGTGTTTTATGTGTTATTTCCATGTTTAGATAATTTGATAGGTGAATTAGTTTATTGCCTTGACCACCAACTTCATGTTTAGTAAGTTTAACATAGGTGGTAAAGAATCAATTGTTTCTACTAATTTGTCTTTCTTGTTTTAATTTCTTCACTAGTTTTAAGTAGCGACCTGACTCTTAAAATAAACTAAGTATCCAAGTCTATAACTGGTTTAGCATTCATTATATGCAAGTTCATTTTAGCTTCGGTCAAAATTATTTTTGTTTTCCAGAAAATAAGTAGTATCTCACATATTTTAGGCCTTACTTTACAATAGATTTTCAGTATTTTGGTCTAAATGCAACAAAGCGGAGATTATAACTTTGGTGTTAATTCAACAACCTCATTCTTAAAATTTCCCTTAATTTAGCTTATTCTTCCAAGCGAACACGTTACTTCAAGGTTTGAGCTCAATAATCATCTTTCTGCTTAATAATTTTGGCCCGCTTAGTGTTTACTAGCTTGGAATAAATTTGTTTTTCACATCTAGTTATGTTACTATGTTATTTTGTGTATTGATTTTACTAAATCAGTATAGTTAGTATATTATAAGAGCTCATTTTACCACTTTAATTATCATCTCTCAATTTGATCAATTCGGAGGCCAACATGAGCCCTTACTTGCCTTATATGTTATTTGTTTAAGTCCCAATGTGCTCCCTTATATGTGACGCTAATAAGAATAGAAATAGAAACTTGAGATTTTTCTTTAAGTCTAGAACCATCCCTTTAGAATAGTGTCCAAAGCCTCCTGGACTATAAGAATGGGACGGGTAGGCATACTAATGCACGATTTAGAATCAATTAGTGCGCTCTTAAGTTAACAACTTAAAGATAGTAATGAGGGTAGACATGATACACAAATTGCCCGAATAATCATTGCACTTTGGCTATAAAAGTTTTAGCAGACTTTGCATGGGAGTTGATCCATTAAGCGTAAAGCGTTAGGTCCCCTTTTAACTATTTAACTGATCATCCTTATATATTTCAGTTGTGGGGATAGCTGGATTTAATTTTATTTATTTTAGTATGTTTCCAATGGTAATTTATGTAACAGTCATTATATAATAGGAGTTGTTTTACTTCCAATTAGTAAATTTGCTTCTTTGTTCCTTTGACGTATCTTATTTATACGTATGTTTTCAAACGATTTTGCTTAATCATATTAGTCGATTTTCTTTCTTTTGCTTTCTTTGTCACTTAGTACAATTGATAATTAATTGCATGTTAATCACTTAGCTATTAATGCTTAAACCACTTAGTTTACTTAATAACTCATATAATCCTACTTACTTTAAAATTGGACCGGGAACTACATTTGTGGACCTCGAAGAGTGCCTAACACCTTCTCTTCGAGGTAATTTGAACCCTTACCCGATCTTTGGTGACGTTAACTAGTTAAAACAGAGTTATTTGCAAATAGGTGCCCTAAGATACCTCAAAATCGTTAGGTGGCGACTCTTCTCTTTTAATACTTCCTTTAAAAGAGTTGTCACACGTAGAAACCCGCTTTCGCGAGAAAATGGAGCGCGACAATAAGTGTAAAAAATAATTTTGGATTATTACAATTTTGTCAGTCCTTCTTTAGATTATGCATATGTCACCGGAGAATCATCACGTTGTTGGGGGTGCTCGAAGATAGCATTATGGTAAACATTCTATTCTAGATTGTTAGATTATGTTATTTCGATATAGTCTACTTTTGATTCTTGATGTATGCATTTTGGATAAAATTTTGTATTTTATTGTGTTGTAAGGATAACTATGTTAATTTGTAGACCATAAGACGGTATTTTCTTTTTAATCACCTACTATCGAGATTAATTGGATAAATGCACTTAGAGTTTTAATTTGAGGATCGTAATTTCAGATGTCGAAGGTTGAAACTTATGGTGCTGCAATCCTAGTACCACGCTTTTAGAAGGTTTGAAACGCGATTGATCAATGGAGGAAGCCAGGTGACTACTTTTGCTTACAATTGGAATGAGTCGTAGTCCCCTATTATCGGTGTAAAACTTTTGGTTTGAGTTTTCTATCCTTGGGAATTTATTCTAATTGTATTTTGAATGTAACAGTGTAAATCCTTTTTACACTTTAGTGTAATATTGTTAAGCATAATATTGTATATTTTATGGATTAAAAGCTTATTACTTGTGCTTGGGTTTTGAATGATCTAATATTGTAAGAAAAGTCTCACCGTTTGCGTATTACCGTTGGACTCAAATATAATAATATTATTTTCCTGTAAGTGCAACAAGTTAATATAGTTCAGGTTACCGGCTTAATTTGGTTCAGTCACTTACATGTAATTAGTATTACCTTACATATTGTGTAAGTATTTTTCAAATATTAAAGTTAAACTCACTATAATTTGTATTTGTCACGAGAAATATCTTACAAGAAACACAGAGAAAGAATTAATCGCTATATGTATGTGGTGGATTTGAGAATAGAATGTAGAAATTGTTGGATTTTAAAAGGTAAATTATTTAAAGATAATTATTTGTTGATAGAATTGTAATATTTAGAACTTTTATTAATATTGGAAACTTTGAATTCAATTAATATTTTGTATTTGAAAACTTTTATGAGTAACTTTTAACCACGAACAAATTTTTTGCATGAATTAAAAAGAAAAGTAAAACGTTATTAGGTTTAAGTGTCCTTTCCCATAACAAAGCCTGCGTCAACAGTAATATATAAATATATATTACCCGCAAAAGAAACGTTTTGCTAAAGAAGCCTTAAATGAAAGGGGGGAAAAAGGCTCCATTGGAAAAGGAATCGTTTGCATTTTACCATAAATTTACAACAATAAAAAAACAATCACGTCCTACCGAATTCTTGAGACATTTTATGTGATGACCCAATAGGTCGTCTAGAGTTTTAGAACCTAATTCTGTATTTTGAAGCCTTCGATAGCTTCTTTAAGCCTTTCTCGATTTGAATGCGCAGTCCGGGTATTTTTTCGGAAGGCTTTTATGTTAAAAACTGATAAAATATGAAATTTTATTTCAAAATCCATTTGAGTTGACTTCAGTCAACGTTTTGTGCAAACAGATCCAGACCACGTTTTGACGGTCTCGGTGGGTCCGTATTATGATTTGGGACCTAGGTGTATGCCCGAAATCGAATTCGGAGGTCCATAGCCCGAGTTATTAATTTTTGTCTAAAATTAAAAGTTTAAAAGTTTAATTATTTTTAAGAATTGACCGATATTTGATTTTGTTGATACCGGATTCGTATTTTAGTTTCGGAGCCTGGTACAGGTCCATTACTATATTTATGACTTGTCTGTCAAATTTAATGAGAGACGAAGTTGGTTTGACGTGATTCAGACGTTCGGTTCTTAAAATAGAAGTTTTAAAGTTTTCTTAAAAATTTGATTTGATTTGGTGTCTGATTCGTAGTTCTGGCGTTATCTTGGACATGCATGCATAATTGGTTTGGAGCTACGTGGGCTCAGGTGAGTTTCATATAGGCTACAGGATGAATTTGTACTTAGAAACATTGCTGGTGTGCTTCAGTTCTGGTGCAGGTCTCTGACCTCGCATTTGCGAAGTCCGTGTTCGCAATTGCGAAATAATCCTATTCCTGCTAGGGTCGCAATTGCGAAGAAAATCTTTGCAATTACGAAGAGGAGTGGGTCAGCACTAGTTCGTATTTGCGATCAACGGGTCGCAATTACAAGAAGGCCACTGTTCACAATTGCGAACAAGTCATCGCAATTGCGATGATAGCAGAAACTGTGGGACTTCACATTTGTGAAGAAAATCCCGCATTTGCGGGGTTTGCATCGGGTCATAATTGCGACATCTGCAACTGGTCTAATATCTGAAAAATGGGATTTTCTCTCATTCTTAAAATTTTCAAAACAAGAAAAACCTAGAGGCGATTTTCCCAAGAGGCCTTCTTCATCAATCCATTGGTAAGTAATCCCAACCTATTTTATTTCAATACTTTATTACATTTCACAAGATTTCAACCAAAAATTTAGTATTTTCATGGTGAAAATTAAGGGTTTGAGTAGAATTAGAAATTTTTGTAAAATTGGGATTTAGACCTCAAATTGAGTTCGAATTTCAAAATAAATTACATAACCGGGCACAGGGGTGAATGGGTAATCGGGTTTTGGTCCGAATTTCGGGTTTGGACCAAGCGGGTCCGGGAGTTGACTTTTGTTAATCTTTTCAATAATGACCTAAATTGAATCTTTTGCAATCGTGGGTGGTTCCTAAGGCATATTTTGAATGGTTTGGTTGGTAATTTGCTAGAGTTTGTTGGTTCGAAGGCTTGTTTGAAAGGCAAAGTTGTGGTTGAGCATTGAGTTGATCTTTGAAGCGAGGTAAGTGTTGAGTTTAACCTTGACTTGAGGAAATTAGTAATCCTCGGATTATGTGCTATGTGAATTTCATGCGTTGCGTCGTATATGTAAGGTGGCGAGTGCTTATACGCCGCCGAATTACTTGTTTCTCCTAATTTCTTTGTTCTTTCTTCAGTATCTCCTTCCCTGCCTTAACTGTTATGTGCCCTAAATGCCTTCCACACTTTAATTGCTACTTGTCAATCATTTTTGCTCCTGTTAAAATGTTGAGACATCTTCATATTTTCATGACTTGCTGCTATTTGCCCTAATTGGCGTATTTGTTTGTAATGTCATTTCTTGGACTGTCTCATCGTGTAGTATTTCATACGTAGATTTCCAAGTTGGTACAAGATTTATTTTCTGCTTCAACTTTATATTCATCAGCTATGGTGGTCCTTGTTATTTGAATTATTAATTTGACTGTGCTCATTGAGTCCCCCTCCCTTTTATTTAGCTGTGTATTTTCCTTCAAACAACTTTATATTTATTTCAGACCCTTGTATGTACTATTCTAGTATCTCGTGCACTCGTGATACCGGATTTAGAAATTTTAGCAGGCGTTTGGTTGTTTTAGATTCCACATTTTACTTTGGATTTCTGCAGTTATTCCAGTTCTTTCTTTTTATTTAATCTACACTGTTAAAAATGGATAGATTGTTCTAACGTTGGCGTGCCTAGCAAGTGATATGTTAGGCACCATCACGGTCCCGACGGTGGGAATTCCAGATCATGACAAGTTGATAACGGAGCACTAAGTTGCATTGGTCTCACGAGTCACGAGCAAACTTAGTAGAGTCTGTAGGATCGGTACGGAAATGTCTATACTTATCTTCCAGAGGCTATGGAGTTAGGAACAATTTTACTTCTATTCATATCTGTCGTGCGAGTTTATTTTACCATTAATGATTGAACTCTTCTATTCCTGATCTCTCATAGATGGCGAGAAAACGCATCATATCTTCAGCTGGATAGCAGCCAGAGCCCCTAGCAGCAGCTTCTACGAGGGGCAGAGGTCGAGGCCGAGGTCGCGCCAGAGATCGAGGCAGAGGCAGAGCTCAGCCAAGAGCTCGAGCAGCAGCACGAGTAGTGGAGCCTTAGGTAGATTTTGATGAGGAGTTTCCAGCTCAAACTACACCCATTGGACTTGGTCCTGGAGGGGTTCATCGCTACCCTAGTGCTTCAAGACGCTCTAGTCTATTCGGTGGGCCTTATGAAGAGTGTGGCCCAGGCCTTTACATTTCCTATGGCACCGACCGTCTATCAGACTAGGGGAGGAGCACAGACTCCCGCTACTTACACTCTGGAGCAGATGGCTCCCCATTATCAAACTCCAGCAGCCCCGTCAGTTGGGGTAGTTCAGCCAGTTATTGCGGCGCAGGCCAGTGATGGACATGCCATGTCTTCTGAGGGCTTATTGAGATTGGACAAGTTTACCAAGCTCTTCCCAGATCACTTCAGTGGTTTACCTTCTGAGGATCCACAGGATTATCTTGGCCGCTGCCATGAGGTGCTGCGGAATATGGGTACAGTTGAGACCAATGGGGTCGATTTTGTTGTGTATCAGATGACGAGTTCCGCCAAGAGATGGAGAAAGGATTAATTATTTACCAGACCAGTTGGGTCTCCTACTATTACTTGTGACCAGTTCTCTCAGCTATTTCTTGAGAAGTACCTTCCTATCACACAGAGAGAGAGTTACCGCAGGCAGTTTCAGCGTATCCAGCAGGGCAGTATGTTAGTCACTCAGTATAAGGCCCGTTTTGTAAATTTAGCCCATCATGTTATTCTTCTGCTTCCTATCGAGAGAGAGAGGGTGGTGAGGTTTATTGAGGGACTCGCTCACCCTATCAAGCTTCAGATGGCCAAGGAGACTAGGGGTGAGATTTCTTTTCAGACGGATGCTAATGTCGCCAGGCGGATCGAGGATGTTCTTTCAATGGAGAGAGGGCAAGGGTCTGATAAGAGGCCTCGTCATTCCGATGGTTTTAGTGGTGCCTCATCTGGAGGCAGGGGTACTTTTGGTAGGGGCCATCCTCCTAGGCCATTTCAGCCAGTGCTTCAGGCATCCCACAGTGCTTCAGTGAGTTGTGGTCCTTATGTGCTTCATTCTACGCAACCAACCTACAGTGCACCGCCAGCTCCTATCAGTGCACCTCCTATTCAGAGTTATCACCGTGGTTATTTGGACCGTTCAGGTCAGTCTTAGTTTCAGAGTTTCAGCAGCCACAACACCAGGATGGATGTTTTGAGTATGGTAGTTTTGGGCATATGAGGAGGATCTATCCAAGACTATTGGGAGGTGCAACCCAACAGAATTCTCGTTCCATAATTCCAGCACCGGTTGCACCACCTCCCGCTCAGCCAGCTAGAGGCATGGGTCAGGTAGCCAAAGGTGGAGGTCAGGCTGTTAGAGGTGGAGGTCAGGCCGCTAGAGGTGGAGGTCAGGCTGCTAGAGGTGGAGGCCAGCCAGCTAGAGGCCATCCTAGGGATGTAGTTTAAAGTGGTGGCCCCCAGCCCCGATGTTATGCTTTCCCAGCCAGGCCTGCAGCCGAGTCATTAAACACTTTTATCACATGTATTGTTCCAGTTTCCCATAGAGATACTTCAGTTTTATTTGATCCGGGCTCTACTTATTCCTACGTGTCATCCTATTTTGCTTCATATCTGGTTGTGCCTCGTGATTCTTTGAGTGCTCCTGTGTATGTGTCCACACCTGTGGGAGATTCTATTATTGTAGATCATGTCTGTCGTTCGTGTGTGATTACTATTGGGGGTCTTGAGACTAGCGTAGATCTTCTACTTCTCGATATTATTTATTTTAATGTCATTTTGGGTATAGATTGGTTATCACATTATCATGCTATATTGGATTGTCACGCCAAGACGGTGACCTTAGCCTTGCCGGGGTTTCCTCAATTAGAGTGGAGAGGGACTCCTGGCCATTCTACCATCAGGTTTACCTCTTATGTAAAGGCTCGACATATGGTCGAGAAGGGATGTCTACCCTATTAGGCTTATGTCTGTGATTATGGTGCGGAGGTTCCTTTCATGGATTCAATACCAGTTGTTCGTGAGTTTCCAGAGGTGTTTCCTGTAGATCTGCCGGGGATGCCACCCGACAGGGATATTGACTTATGTATTGACTTGGATTCGGGCACTCATCCCATTTCTATTCCGCCATATAGTATGGCCTCACCCGAGTTGAAAGAATTGAAGGAGCAGTTGCAAGATTTGCTTGATAAGGGCTTCATTAGACCTAGTGTCTCGCCCTGGGTTGCGCTTGTTTTATTTGTGAAGAAGAAGGATGGATCAATGAGGATGTTCATAGATTATCGGCAGTTGAACAAATTCACCATCAAGAACAAGTATCCATTACCGAGGATTGATGACTTATTTGATCAGCTTCAGGGTGCCAAGGTGTTTTCAAAGGTTGATTTAAGGTCTGGCTACCATCAGTTGAGGATTAGGGCATCCTATGTCCGTAAGACAACATTTCAGACTCGATAGGGGCATTATAAGTTTCTAGTGATGTCATTTGGGCAGACAAATGCCCCATCATCATTTATTGATTTGATGAACTGAGTGTTCAAGACCTATTTGGATTTCTTTGTGATTGTGTTTATTGATGATATCTTGATTTACTCCCGTAGTTGAGAGGAGCATGAGCAGCATCTTCAGATCGTACTTCAGACTCTGAGAGACAACCAATTATATAATAAGTTTTCAAAATGCGAGTTTTGGTTGGACTCGGTCGCTTTCTTGGGGCATGTAGTATCGGCAGAAGGCATTCAGGTAGATCTTAAGAAGATTGAGGTAGTTCAGAACTAGCCTAGACCCACTTTAGCTATGGAGATCCGGAGTTTCTTCAGTTTGGCAGGATATTACAGTCGGTTCATGGAGGGGTTTTCATCTACAATATCCCCATTGATCAGGTTGACCCAGAAGGGTGCCCCGTTCATATGGTCAGACAAGTGTGAGGTGAACTTTTAGAAGCTTATGATTGCTTTGACTACAGCACCATTGTTGGTGTTGCCCACAGGTTCAGGATCTTACACGGTATATTGTGATGCATCTCGTATTGGAGTTGGTGCGGTATTGATGCACGATGGAAAGGTGATTGCAGATGCGTCATGGTAGCTGAAGGTTCATGAGAAGAATTACCCGATTCATGACTTAGAGTTGGCAGCCAATGTTCATATGCTGGAGATTTGGAGGAACTATCTTTATGGCGTGTCGTGTGAGGTATTCACGAATCATCGGAGCTTGCATTATTTGTTCAAACAAAAGGATCTCAATTTGAGGCAGAGAAGGTGGTTAGAGCTATTGAAAGACTATGATATCACCATCTCGTATCATCTCGGGAAGGCGAATGTGGTGGCCGATGCCTTAAGTAGAAAGAAAGTGTGTATGGGCAGCCTTGCGTACATTCCAGTCGGCGAGAGACCGCTTGCACCAGATGTTCAAGATTTGTCCAATCAGTTCGTGAGGATGGATGTTTTAGAGCCCAGCCGTGTTCTAGCTTGTAAAGTCGCTCGATCTTCCTTGTTTGAGCACATCAGGGAGCGGCAGTATGATGACCCTCATTTGCTTGTTCTTAGGGACACAGTGCGACACGGTAATGCTAAGCAGGTTACTGTTTGAGATGACGTAGTTTAGAGAATGCAGGGTCATATTTGTGTGCCTAATGTAGATGGACTTCGTGAATTGATTATTGAGAAGGCCCACCGTTCCCGGTACTCTATTTATCTGGGTGTAGCCAAGATGTATCAGGACTTGCGACAGCATTTTTGGTGGAGAAGGATATAGTTGCATATGTAGCTCGGTGTCTAAATTGTCAGCAAGTAAAGTATGAGCTTCAGAGACCTGGTGGTTTGCTTCAAAAGTTAGAGATTCCTGAGTGGAAGTGGGAGCGTATCACTATGGATTTCGTTGTTAGACTCCCACATACTCAGAGGAAGTTTGATGTAGTTTGGATCATTGTGGACAGGCTGACCACGTCAGCGCATTTCATTCCTGTGGCAATTACCTATTCTTCAGAGCGGTTGGCTGAGATTTACATCCGCAAGATCGTTCACCTCCACGACGTATTCGTGTCTATCATTTCTGATCGAGGTACGCAATTCACCTCGCACTTTTGGAGGGTAGTACAATGTGAGTTGGCACGCATGTTGAGTTGATCATAACATTTCATCCTCAGACGAATGGACAGTCCGAGCGCACTATTCAGATATTGGAGGATATGCTCCTCTCTTGTGTTATAGTCTTCGGAGGTTCTTGGGATCAGTTCTTGCCACTTTCGGAGTTTCCTACAACAACAACTACCAGTCGAGCATTCAGATGGCTCCCTATGAGGCATTATACGGGAGGCGGTGCCGTTCTCTAGTTAGATGGTTCGAGTCGGGGGAGGCTCGGTTGTTGGGTACATATTTGGTACCGGATGCCTTGTATAAGGTCAAGATTATTCAGGATCGACTTTGCACATCTCGGTCCAGGCAGAAGAGTTATGTCGACCGTAGAGTTCGTGATGTTGCATTCACGGTCAGAGAGAGGGTATTGCTCCGGGTTTCACCCATGAAGGGTGTGATGAGGTTCGAAAAGAAGGGCAAGTTGAGCCCTAGGTATATCAGACCTTTTGAGATTCTTGAGAGAGTGGGTGAGGTAGCTTACAGGCTTGCATTGCCACCTAGTTTGTCAGCAGTTCATCCAGTATTCCATGTGTCCATGCTCTGGAAGTATCACGGTGATCTGTCCCATGTGTTAGATTTTAGCTATGTCCAGTTGGACAAGGATTTGACTTATGTGGAGGAGCTGGTGGCTATTCTAGCCTGGCAGGTTCGTCAGTTGAGGTCAAAGAGTTATCCTTCAGTTTGAGTGTAGTGGAGAGGCCAGCCAGTCGAGGCAGCTACTTGGGAGTCCGAGTCAGACATGTAGAGTAGATATCCACATCTTTTCACCAGTCCAGGTACATTTCTATGTCCGTTCGAGGACGAATGATTATTTTAGAGATGGAGAATGTGATGACCTGATAAGTCATCTAGAAGTTTAGAAACTAATTCTCTGTTTCGAAGACTCTGATAGATTCTTTAAGTCTTTCTCGATTTGCGTGAGCAATCCGAGTATTTTTCCGGAAGCCTTTTGTATTAAAAACTAATAAAATATGAAATTTTGCTTCAAAAATTTATTCGAGTTGACTTCGGTCAACGTTTTGAGAAAACGGACCCGGATCCGTATTTTGACGGTTCCGGAGGGTTCGTATCGTGATTTGAAAATTGGGCGTATGCTCGAAATCGAATTCGGAGGACCCTAGCTCGAGTTATTAACATTTTGTCAAAAATTGAAAGTTTAAAAATTTAATGATTTTTAAGAATTGACCGATGTTTGATTTCGTTGATACGAGGTCCGTATTTTGGTTCTGGAGTTCGGTAAAGGTCCAATACTATAGTAGTATGACTTGTCTGTCAAATTTGGTGAGAAACATAGTTGGTTTGACGTGATTCAACGTTCTTTTGTTAAAGTAGAAGTTTTAAAGTTTTCTTGAAAATTTTATTTCATTTCATTTAGTGTCTGATTCGTAGTTCTAGGCGTTATTTAGGTGTTTTGATCGCGCGAGTGAGTTCATAATGAGCTTTTTGGACTTGTATGCATAATTAGTTTGGAGCCCCAAGGGCTTGGGTGAGTTTCAGATAGGCTACAGAGTAAATTTGGACTTAGAAAAATTGTTGGTGTGCTTTAGTTCTGGTGCAGGTCTCTGACCTCGCATTTGCGAGGTCGGTGTTCGCAATTGCGAAATAATTCTATTCCTACTAGGGTCGCAATTGCAAAGAAAATCTTCACAATTGCGAAGAGGGGTGGGTCAGCACTAGTTCGCAATTGCGATTAATGGGTCGCAATTGCGAGAAGGCCACTGTTCACAATTACGAACAAGTCATCGCAATTGCGATGATAGTAGAAACTGTGGGACTTTGCATTTGCGAAGAAAAGCTCACATTTGCGGGGTTCGTAATTGCGAACCCAGGTTGTAATTGCGACATCTGCAACTGATCTAATAGCTGCAAAACAAGTCTTTTTCTCATTATTCAAATTTTCAAAATAAGAAAACCCTAGAGGCGATTTTCCCAAGAGCCCTTCTTCCCCAACCCACCAGTAAGTTATCCGAACCCATTTTATTTGAATCTTTCATTACATTTCACAAGATTTTAATCTAAAATTTAGTATTTGCATGGTGGTAATTGGGGGTTTGGGTAGAATTAGGAATTTTTGTAAAATTGGGATTTAGACCTCAAATTGAAGTCAGATTTCAAAACAAATTACATAACTGGGCTCGGGGATGAATGGGTTATCAGGTTTTGGTCCGAATTTTGGGTTTTAACCAAGCGGGCCCAAGAGTTGACTTTTGTTGACTTTTTCAATAATGACCTAAATTGAATCTTTTGCAATCGTGGGTGATTCCTAAGGCTTATTTTGAATCGTTTAGTTGGTAATGTGCTTAGATTTTGTTGGTTCAGAGGCTTGTTTGAAAGGCAAAGCTGTGGTTGAGTTTTGAGTTGATCTTTGGAGCGAGGTAAGTGTTGATTTTAACCTTGACTTGAGGGAATTAGGAACCCTCGGATTATGTGCTATGTGAATTTCATGCGTTGCGTCGTATATGCGAAGTGATAAATGCTTATACGCCACCGAATTACTTGTTTCTCCTGATTTCTTTGATCTTCCTTCAGTATCTCCTTCCCTTCCTTAACTGTTATGTGCTCTAAATGCCTTCCATGCTTTAATTGCTACTTGTCAATCATTTTTGCTCCTCTTAAAATGTTAAGACCTCTTCATATTTTCTTGACTTGCTGCTATTTTCCATAATTGACGTATTTGCACCTTTTAATTGTCATTTGTTGGACTGTCTCGCCGTGTAGTATTTCATATGTAGATTTCCAAGTTGGTACAAGGTATACCATCTGCTTCAGCTTTATATTCATCAGTTATGGTGGTCCTTGTAAATTGAATTATTAATTTGAATGTGCTCATTGAGTATTTGGTATTGATACAATGGGATCGGGTTGCACGCCACAACATGTGAAATAAAGGTAGATTTATATGGTGGAATAAGGGTGAATTTGTACTGATACGGTGGGATCGGGTTGCACGCCGCAACATGTAAAATAAGGGTGGATTGATATGGTAAAATAAAGGTGAATTATGATACTGATATTGATATATGGCTGGCTCGGGTTGCGCGCCACAACATATATATTATTTATTGTTGTTGATGTTGTTACGGTGAAATAAGGGAGGATTCTGTGTTGTACGGTGGGATCGGGTTGCGCGCCACAACAACCTATGTATTTCTATTTCCTCGAGCTGTATTGGTTTTCGGTATTTTCACTTGAAACTCTAAGGATTGGTAATTCTGAGTCACTGGCTTAAATCTTGAGACTGTAGCTATTATCTTCAGTTGATTGTTTTATTTTGTTCCGTATTTTCTCGAGCTGTGTTAGGCTCGGAACTTACAGAGTACATGGGGTCGGTTGTACTCATACTACATTTTGCACTTCTTGTGCAGATTTTGGAGTCGGTTCCAGCGGCGGCTATTAGCGTGCTTGGATTGATTAGCTTTGCGGAGACTTGAGGTATAGCTGCTCAGCACCCGCAGCTCCTGGAGTCCCCCTCCCTTTTATTTAGCTATGTATTTTCCTTCAGACAACTTTATATTTATTTCAAACTCTTGTATGTACTATTCTAGTAGCTCGTGCATTTGTGACATCGGGTCCAGAGATTTTAGCAGACGTTTGGTTGTTTTAGATTCCACATTTTACTTTGGATTTCTACAGTTATTCCAATTCTTTTTGTTTATTTAATCTACGCTGTTAAAAATGGATAGATTGTTCTAATGTTGGCTTGCCTAGCAAGTTAAATGTTAGGCGTCATCACGGTCCCGACGATGGAATTTCAAGGTCGTGACATTTTATTTTTTATTATTATTGGAAAAGGAAAGGTTTGATCCATTAGTTTTATATGTTGATATATATTAGTTTCATATAGATCACGTCCATATAATTTCGGTAGAGTATGCACTTATACTTATTTAGTGACACTATTCAAACACTCACGTTTTAGTCTAGGAGTCTTTAAAACAGAAATTTCATGAAGTTAAAACCTTTTTTCAGGACAAATTTGTATCGTTTTATAATTTGAATCCATCGGTTATATTTTCTACTTAAATTTCAGCTCTATAAAAATAGCTCAAAACATTGGCATACAAGTGACTTCAAAAGATTTGATAAAGGATATTAATCATATTTGTTTGATGAGAAGATCAACGGATATTAATCATATTTGTTTGATGAAAACCTCAATGGATATAAATCATATTTCTTTTCAATCTAATCGCTTTAATTCTATAAGAAACACATGATCAGGTAGAGTGTTAACCTAACATCTTTAATTCTAATGTACAATTATCGTCTTCACATAAATATATAAGATATAAATAGTCTAAACAACACATTAGTGGTATAAGAAATATCAAAAGACTAAATTAAGAAAATAAATTGAATGAATTATATCATGATGATTTTCTTATAAATCTTTAGGTTAAGTTATGTTGTAAGAAGATACTAGGACATACATACAGTATTAAAATCCAAGTAACAAATATCCACATACTATCCATTTAGATTTAAGTTGTGTTGGTTAATTGTTTTATCATTCTTTTTTAATTTTAAGGTTTTATGTGTGTATGAGCCATGTACATATAAATTAGTTATATTAACTAAATACAGAAAATTCCAATCTTTAAAGTTAAATTACAAAAGTTTCATTCTTGATTACCTAAATACCTTATTTAATTGAAAAAAACACTTACAAAGAGACCTAAATACTTTGCGCTATTATTAAAAAAAAATGTAATGCCTACAAACAAAGCCACCGCTTCACCTGTTCATTAACAGTCTATCCACTCCAAACGGTATGGAAGCAATAAGACTGAAGTTGATCTCTACCATCGACTGTAAAGTGTAAACAAAAGGTCATCATCATCGTCCGATAATAAACCTTCTTCTCCAAAACGTCAAGAGCTTCACACAAATTTCCCCTTCAATCAAGTTTATTTGTTTACTCTTTGTTCGTGAGTCAATGATTCTTTTTTTTTTCTTTTTTGGATGATTTCACACAAATTCTTTCTTCTGGACAAATGCCGAATTTTTTTTAATTCTTTTTGGTGCGAAAGATAATACTGCATTAACTCGATAAAAGAGTTGCTACAGAGACGGTGATGCGTAGGGTGCATCACATTAGTAGAGCTAGTTAGTTGGCTATTACAATTCTGATCATGACATAAGTTTGTACAAAATAATGTCTGGTCATTTGACAAAACGGAGTTTTCTACTATAGTAACTCCATTGGTAGCTGTGGAGGCAGGTCCATCATCTTGTGCAGCAAAAAGTGTTGTTGTAGTTTCCATGTCCAGGGCCTGCTCAGTTCTCGTTTGTTTTATCTTCCTATAGCGTATGGCTCCCTCTTGATCCATTTGTAAGGTGTTGATAACAAAATCTGGAAGCCAGTCAAAAACAGTTGGTGTCATAGTCGATGCCATTGTACAACCTTCCTTAGCTAATCTATCTGCCACCCCATTTTTCTCACTGTAGACGTGTGATTGTTACATTATGCAGCCGGTCCAGGAGGTGCCTGCAATCAGAGACAATATTAATGTAATGCATGTTATAGTTTCTTAGAATTGTTAATACCTCTGACGCATTGACGTTTACTTCCGGCGGAACCAAATGAAGAAGGGTTGCCAATTCCAACCCATGAAAGAGTGCTTGTGATTCCACATGAATGCTGTTAGTAGGGGAGATGTTTCCCGCAAATCCGATAATCCAATTTCCTTGGGAGTCACGAATGAGCCCTCCTATACCTGCTTTGGTAGTAGCTACGGAGGCTGCTCCATCGGTATTTAATTTGAAGTAATTTGGTTTGGGAGGGATCCATTTTATAGGCAGTAGTATGGAGTTGGGATTTGTTTTATGATTGGTAGCCATGTAAGTAAATTTCAGAGCTTGATTAGTGACAAGTTTGGTGGATATTTGACGTTGGATGTGATTAAAATTGTTATCGTTAGGAATAAGCCAAATGTTCTACAAGGTAAAGGAGATGAAAGCTTGATGGTTAATGTTATAAGGCCTGGGATTTGTCTTAGCGTGCAATAGAGGTATTCAGTGGCGGAGCCAGGATCTCCGCAAGAGGGGTTCAAGAAAAAAAAGATCATACCTAGTGAGAATTGAACCTATGACCTTTTAAAGATTTTGAACCCCTTTGACCACTAAGCTACACTTTTGGGCTGTGTCAAGGTGGTTCAAAACTTAATATATAGAGGTAACAAATAAATTTTTTCTTATATATACAGTGTAATTTTTCGGCGAAGGAAGTTCGGGTGAACCCCTTCCGCCCCCTAAATCCGTCCCTGGAGGTATTAACCATTATGATGGCTGGGAAAACCTATTGATATGGATAATAACATGATTTAACCTATTGGTTGGGAATAAATGATTAATAGATTCAGTGGCGTTCTTAAAAATTTGGCAAAGATCGTTTGAAAGTATACCAATATGATGCAAATATTGTCTCGTAGGGAGACGATTGTGCATTATAAGCCACAAAAAGGTTTTAATTCTTGGGGTTACCGGAATTCTCCAAATCCATGCATATGGAGTTGGTTGATTTATTGTGGGTAGGCACTATTGGAATAGGGCATTATACATAGATTGCACTGTAAATTTCCCGTGATGAGTTAAACCCCAGTAAAGAATATCAAAATTGGTGGTGTAGGTAGGCATATGTACCCTATTAATGAGCTCTTTAATTTGTCTGTAAATTTAAAGGGAAGCTTTTCCCAATCCCAAGCATTGTTTGTCCTGTAAGTTGATATAGTATGGTGGTTTGAAGGCAGAGGACCCGAGATTAGTGATCTGATTGTGGTGGCCGGAGCAAGCCAGGCATCCGTCTAGAAGTTAATATTAGAAGTGCTACCATTTTGCCATTGAATACCTAATTGGCAATGTGTCCAACCCAAAATGATATTTTTCCATGTACTAGAATTCTCCCATTTTTTAGGATGATTCTTATTATACTTATGTAAGAGGGTTTCTGCCCAACGTTGAGCGGGAGAGGAGGCTAGCTAATAGAGCAATATTTTTTAGTTCCAATCGCTGGATTCCTAGCCCTCCGAAGACTTTTGGGGTGGTGAATTTTTGAATTTTCCCATTTAGATGAGTAGTGCCCCGAAGGAAGTTACACATGTCTTGCTCCATCTTATGAAAAATAGATTTAGAAATTACAATATATTGTATTATATGGTTGGGCAGGCTAGTAATGGTTGATTTAATAAGGGTTGTTCTCCCTGCTAGGGATAGGAAATTTATTTTTCAGCCCGCAAGTCTTGCTTTGAAGTTGTCTAGAAGAAATTGAAAATCTGATTTATTAGGTCATTTCTGAAACATTGGGAAGTCCAAATATTTCCCAAAGGTCGTGCCTTCATTCATGCTAAAGCAAAAAGCATGTAATTTTTAGCTATAATATTACAATTCCTTGAGAAGAAGATTTTTTATTTTTGAAAATTTATAGTTTGGCCTGATAGAGTAGTAAAGTCATTAAGAGTGTCAATGATAGTGTGGCAACTTATTTTAGTTACTTAAGAAAGGAGAATGATATCGTCCGCAAAGAATAAGTGTGATAATCGGGGGCCATTTTGTGACAATTGTATGAGTTTCCATAGTAGGTAATCAACTGACTGAAAGATTGTGCGGGAGAGGCATTCATACACATAATAAAAATATATGGTGTAACGACCCGACCGGTCGTTTTGGGCTCTAGCGCGTCGTTCGGAGGTTTGAGGCCATGAGCAGCTTCACTTCAGGTATTATGACTTCTATGTGTGGTCGGAATTGAATTTCGGGGAGTTCGGAGTTAATTAGGAAAGAAAATTCTCATTTCGGAAGCTTTAAGTTGAAAAATTGACTAAGGTGTGGTTTTTGAGTAAATAACCTCGGAATCGGGATTTGAAGGTTCCAACAGGTTCGTATGATGATTTTGGACTTGGGCGTATGTTCGGATCAGATTTTGGAAGACCCGCGAGCATTTCGACGCCTATTGTGGAAAGTTGATACTTTGGAAGAATTTCATGAATTGGGGTTGAAGTGTATTTCAATGTTATCGATATCCGTTTGGGATTCCGAGCCTGGGAATAGCTTCGTATGGTGATTTTGGGTTTAGGAGCGCGTCCAGATATGGATTTGGAGGTCCGTAGGTCATTTTGGGGTCATTTGGCGAAAGTTGGAATGTGAAGGTTTTTGAAAAGTTTGACCGGGAGTAGACTTTTTGATATCGGGGTTGGATTCTGATTTCGGAAGTTGGAGTAGGTTCGCAATGTCTAATATGATTGTGAGCAAAACTTGAGGTCAATCGGACGTGATTTGATAGGTTTCGGCATCGAATGTAAAAGTTCGAAGTTCTAAAGTTCATTAAGCTCGAATTGGGGTGCGATTCATGATTTCAAATGTTGTTTGATATGATTCGAGGCCTCGAGCAGGTCCGTGTTATGTTATGGGACTGGTTTGTGTGATTGGACGGGGTCCCGGGGGCCTCGAATGTATTTCGGGGTGATTTTAGACCATTTCTTGGCCATTTTTAGCTGCTGGTTTTTGGGTACAGCAGTATGATATGTGATCGCGGCAAATTGGTCGTGATCGCAATGAGTAAAATGGGAGAAATTGGCCCGTGATTCGCGATCGCGGAAGACATTTTGCGATCGCGTAGAGGAAAGTTTCTGCTGCATTGAACCAACTTTAGAAGCTTGTATCTCGCAATCTATTAGGAACTTGGAGATGATCTAAAAATAAAAGTTATAGCCTTTGTGTCTAGTTTTCAGAAAATTAAACCATTTGGAATTTGGAGTTGTGTACAAGAAGTTATGATTGCTATACTACACCTTATCCGGGAAGAGTTTGGAAATCGTGAAGAAGAAATTTGTGTTGCACAGGGCTGAATTTGGCAGCTTATATTTCGTAACCTATGAGGAACTGGGAGATGCGAAAAGCACGAAAGTTGTAGCCCTTGATGTCTAATTTTCAAAAAGTTAAACCAATTGCAATTTGGAGTTTTCTACAAAACGTTATGAGCATTATAGTAGAGGTTGTCTCGAAGATATGGGCACTTGTTCTTCGCGATCACGTAGCATTTTCCGCGATCACGAAGGGAAAACTTTGGGCTAAGAAAAGTTGTGCTTCGCGATCGCGAAATATTTTCCGCGGTATCGAAGAGTAAATACCTGGGCAAAAGCTATATTTCGAGGTTTTCCCTATTTTAAACATATTTGGAGCTATGGAGATCAGATTTGAGCGATTTTTGAGGCGATTTTCACCATATGGATTGGGGTAAGTGTTCTATATCCTAAAGTGGTTATACTTCAGGATTCTATGGTTATATTCATATTTTATTTTGTATTTAAATGGAAACAATCAAGAGTTTTGCAAAACTTTTCAATAACAAAAACTTAAGATTTGGAGGTCAAGTTGTTATCGAAATTTGATAAAATTGGTATGGTTGAACTCGTATCGGAATGAGTTATCGGATTTTGTGAGTTTAGACGGGTTCCGAGACATGGTCCCCAACTGGCAACTTTTCGAGTGGTGTTGGAAATTTTTATAAATTGTTAAATTTCATGCATTGGAGTATATTTTTGATTAATTTGCACGTTGTTTGACTAGTTTCGAATTGAATGACACCAAGTTAGGGCTTTAGAGAGAAATTGTGACCAGAAAGTGGGCTTTAATACGAGGTAAGTCTTGTTTCTAACCTTATAAGAGGGAATTAACCCTATAGGTGAATCAAATTATTATGTGCTTCTAGTTGTGGGGGCTACGTATGCACGAGGTGACGAGAGTCCGTGCGTAGCTACTATTATGCTTATGTCCGGGTAGTCTAGGACCCAAATCATGTTATTCTTGCGATATTTGCACCCTACTTGTTAATTTAATTTCTTAAGACATATTGGAACTTGATTAAGGAATTGTAAAAGGTTTACCTTCATTTTTCTTGACCAATAGCAAGAATTGGTATTTCCCTGAATAATTGCCCCTTAATAAATCTCGAATTGGTTATTTTAAATGTATTTTTTTGTGGAGTGGGCCGAATGCCTCGGTAGAAGATATATGCATCTATGGTTCACGCCGTTCGACCCTCGGTAGTGCACAATTTAAATATTTATGTTGGATCGTGTCGTACGACCTCAACATGATTTGCGCATGATTGAATTGGTTGCTTTGAATTTATAATAATTGATATTGCTTTATTGGCCTGAGAGACGAAAATGTTAGATGATGAAAATGAATTTGGAAATTTCCTATTAATAAAAGAATTGTTTACTTACTTCATGTTATTGAGTTTACAACCGTTCTATACAATCCACGCTTAGTTATATTATCGATATTTTATTTTTAGCCCATAGTAGTGTCGGAGTCGACCCCTCGTCACTTCTTCTTCGAGGTTAGACTGGATACTTACTGGGTACGCGTTGATTTACGTACTCATACTACACTTGTTGCACACTTTTGTACAAGTGCATTTATGTCTAGTGGCCTTATGGGCGCAGAGGCACGGTTATTGCAGGGACTTTGGTGGGCTGCATTGCACGTTACGAGTCCACAACACGCACAGAGTCTCCATCCGAGTTATTTTATATTTTTCCTGTCTAATTTTGTATTCTAGACAGAAGTTGTATTTTATCATACTTCCTAGTTAATGCTCATTCACTTGTGACACCGGGTTTTGGGGATACTTTTGGGTTGTTCTTTATTAAAGTTGTAAAACTATTGTCATTTACTCGGTAAATTTTATCTCTTACTACTTAATTTAAGGAAATTATGATTTCAAAAATGCTAAAATGAGTAATGAAGTTAATAATTTATTTGTTGGCTTGCCTGATAATGGTATTAGGCGCCATCATGACCTTTAATAGATTCTGGGTCGTGACAACATGGTATCAGAGCATTAGGTTCACTTAGGTCTCACGAGTCATGAGCAAGTCTGGTAGAGTCTTGCTGATCGGCATGAAGACGTCTGTACTTATCTTCGAGAGGCTACAGGGATGTTAAGAGTATTTCCCTTCTTGATTCCTCATCGTGCGATTTGATTCATTCTAGGCTTATGCCATTATTTATTTTCTATTCTATCTTATGCGACGTGAAGCTCTTGTTATCAATTGGGGATCGAGGAATTGTAATGGTACTACAGATGTGGTGTAAGATGTTTCTTTATGCCTAATTGATTGGGCTATTGTCTTTGACTTCTGGAATGATGTTATGTCGTTTCAGCTCAGTATCAATATTGCCTATGGTTTTGAAGTTGGGCACTGATAAGTTGGTATATTACCCACTTATCTCTTCTTGATACTTAGGCTTTTGTATGATTTTGTTGAGAAACTAAGACATTTATTGAGGTTTATTGGCATATTTCAGGTATCAAGTGATTTCGAGAAGATACGGAAGAAACTAAGTCAAAATGTGCAAAATTAAGGAAAAATAACTACTGCCAGATAATGCTCTTCGCGATCGCAAACAGTGACACGCTATCGCAGAAGGCCAAGAAACAATACACCGCGAACGCATGGCTAGTTCTGCGAACGCGATGAATAAGCTGGTTAACTGCTCTGAAATGCTCTACGTGAACGCGTGATGTAGTCTGCGATTACAATTCTTTACAACATTACTCTTCACTATCGCAAGCCTCTTTTCGCGATCGCGATTCACAAATCTGGGTAGAAATCTGGGCAGTTCTGGATCTCACGATTTTGACCCCAAAACATTTAATACACGACCTAGCTCATTTGTAAGGGATCTTTGGCTTATTTTTCAGTCTTTAAGACTAGAGAAGACAAGTTTTGGAGCTAGGGTTCTTGCATACACACTTGGGTCTTGAAGATTTGAAACTTTTGGTTGAGAATTTCTTACTCGTTTATGCTCATTTCTTCATTTACTTCCTTTGTATTGTATATCTAAGTGTGTAGTATTTGTTTCAACACTTGAATCTTGTTTATGGAAATATTCATATTTAAAGTGTGGATTAAATATCTTGTTGTGCTTATATATTGAACGATTTTTATTTATTATGAAGTGAATTATTGTTTCTTTAATTATTCTTGTTCTTTAATGTTTCCAAAGGGATTAGCTAACCCTAGGACTCGCCCATTCCCTTCGGATTAATTTTGGAAAAAATAATTCGGGGTTGGGAAAGATTTATTAACAAGAACTTGAGGCTTTAACCCTCACTTTATAGATTCTACCCAGGGATAGGATTGAACTACTTGTAACAATATTCGGGTGTGCTTAATCTCTTAATTATTTTAGGGATAATTCAATTAGGAAGTCTTGCTAGTCTTCGGAAGAAGCTAATATAGAATTATTACCCGAGGCTAATTAACGTAAACTCGCTCATATTTATAAAATTGTGAAATACATTGGATTATTACTTGAGTGTGATTCCCGATGTATCTATACTTGTAGCCATTGATTATTTTACTTGCTTTCTAGGTTAGTTTACATTTTTGCATTTAGCTATAATATTTTCTCAACAACCATTCTAAGTGTTTGGCATTGCATAATATGTGATAATTCTCTTACATTCATAATCGCCTATATATTGTTTTCTGTGGGATTCGACCCCGACTCATAGTTGGGTAAATTATATTACATGCGACCGTGTCTATTTACTTTTTAATAGTGGATTTGGACGTCATCAAATTTGGCACCGTTGCTGGGGAACAATTTGGCGTATTTAGGTTGTTTGAGAAGTAAGCGTAAGTGGTTTGGTCCAAACTTGTGAATATTTGTGTAATTATTTTCTTATCTTTGTTTATTTTTAGTATTTATTTTCTTGTTTATTTTCATAATATTTGAAAATGGCATCATATAATGAAAATTGGTCTGGATGGAAGTTGCTCATACTTTGATGACCCCTGTCCTTATTGTGGAGGACCACACTCGTGGAAAAATTATTTAAATTCTCCCGGGGGCGGATTTTGCGCACAATCTGAAACCCATGAGTGGAGTATTTGTGATAAGTGTGGTCGTCAAAACGGTCATTGGAATAATTGTGCTTATTTGTCCTTCCCTTCCCCAAGCCCCCGCTATGATGATTCTACTTTTTGTGATGAAAATTATAGGGATATGGAAGTAGAAGAAATTGAGCATGGTCAAAATGGAGAGTTTAAGCTCATGTTAGAATACCTACTTGAAGGAGGAAACAAAGAGCAAAATGCCTTGGAGGAGCTTTTGGAAAATAGTCTCCAAAATGATTTGGTGCTTGAAAGGTTGAACTTACAAATGGGAGAAATGCTTGAAGCTTTAGAGGTCCAAAAAGCCTCGGAGGTGAATGATATCCAAGAACCTTCCTTAGATGTGGAAGCCAAAAATCCTTCCTTGGCACTTAATCAAAACCAAGAAGAACTCTCAAATGCTCAAAATGAGAGGATGATACTCATGTTGGAGGCCATTTTTAAGGAATCAAGTATTGAACATCCTCCAACCAACTCCATGAGTGTTAGTGATGCCAAGAAAATATGGAATTAGAGCCAATCGGTGCAAATGAAAATAAGGTTGAGATTGACTCTAGTTCGGGGGAAAGGAGAATGGCAAAATTCGGGAAGATTTACAATTTGAAGGCTTGAGGTTGCATTCCAAGCATTTTTCAACCTTGAAATTGCATGGTGATATGGGAATTGAGCAGTGCGAATCCATATGGAAGTGCAAAGAAGAAAATCAAGAGCCATACATTTTGCAAATTGCATATTCAAAAAGGCAAAATGACATTCCTCACATGAAAGCCAAGAAACGCAAAATAAAGAAACTAAAGTTTAGCTTGATTATTTACTTACCACCCCCCATTTCTCGTGGTCACAAGCTTGATTCCAAGTTAGGTGCCCAGTTCATATCATCTAAGTTGCGAGAAAAGTGGTAAAGTTGACTTGCGTCGTGCCACGACATTAAATGCGGCGCTTGGTGGGAGGCAACCCATCGTTTTCCAATTCGTTTGGTCATTTTTGAAATTTTCTCTTTTAGAATAGTTTTGTATATTATTTTTGACTAATCTATCAACTTTTAGAATTTTTGGACTTGATTTGAGTAGGTCGGGGTGACAGGGCAGCCAAAAGTAGTAGCTGATGAAATTTGCAGAAAACTATTGCACTATGCGATCGCATTAATTCTCTGTGTTCACGAAAAGCAAAATTTTTCTATCCCTATGCGATCGCAGAAAGAGAAATGCGATCGCGTCTTTTTGGAAAATTAGTTCTACGCGAACGCAGGTTTATCCACGCGATCGCGTTTAACAGGTAAGTTCTAAACCTTAAAACACTGGAAATAACAAAGAACACCCCCTTTGCCTCAAAACAAAGAAACGACTTTCTCATACTCCCCTAACCCCTGGAAACCATCTCCAATCCTCCTCTTTCTTCAATTCCATTGCAAAAGTTTCACCCATCACTCTCAAGGTATGTGCATTTCTCTCCTATCTCTTGGATTTCTTTTTTTTTTCTTCTGCTCCTCTGCTTAGTGTGAAATGATAAATGGCAGAAACTCTTGCGATTTTAGGGCTTGAGTTAAAATTTTAAAATAGAAATCTTGTGTGTTGTACATGTTCTTGCTTGCTGGGTGAGGTTGGTTTAGTGTGAGGGTTTTATTGTGAAAGATTTTTGGGTGAAATGTGTGCTCAACTGACTGAAAAAATGAACGCAAAATTGGCGCACACAACCTATTTGATGCAATGCCCAAACTAACTGTTACTGGGAGAGGAAGAAGAATCTCTCGATCGCGATGCCCATTCCGCGATCGTGTAGGTCTAATTCTGCTGAGAACCAAAGTTGCACACCGCAATTGCATATATCCTTCTGCAATTGCGTAGCTTTATTATAGCTGGAAACCCAATTGTTCTTCTCGATCGCGTGCCCAGTTCTGCGATCGTGATTCATTGAAGTGCAGACAATAAAATAGTAGCTTCGCCATTTTTGATCCTAAGACCTTTTGATCTTTTTCTTTATCCTAAATACATCCAAATACAATGCTTTAAGTGTCCATACAGGTATTTAACATGTTTACTCCTTTTTTAGGTACTTTGAGCTCTAAAATGTATTCGGCACCAAATGAAAATGTTCAAGAATATGCCGAACAAGTTGCCGAAGAGGAGTACTTTGATCGGGACATATTCTCATCATTAAGATGTTCCCACCGCTACGACAAACAACTGTGTAGAAGTATGATTAAAGAAAGAGGAATTCTCTTGACCGACCTTGAAGGTCGATGGTCTGAGTTCCATGGAATATTAATATCGAGTGGATGGATTTGCTTTGCGGAAGAGCCAAGAACAACCAATCATGAAGTGATAAGAGAATTTTATGCAAATGCTGTAGAGGCCGAATTCAAGAATGATTTGGTTGTTATTTTCAGGGGCAAACAAGTCCGCTTTGATCCAGAGCTGATAAATGCACATTATAATCATCCAATGCTGACAACCAGGTGTACAGGGATAGAGCTAAAGACATGGGCACACAGTGGTTTGTAGACCATTTGCACGGTGGAAAGATGCCAAACTGGATAAGAAATCACTCAAGGATTTAGTCTTCTGAATTCACTGCCGAGGCCAAAACTTGGCTCTCCATTATCTGTGCTCGAGTCGTGCCTTCACGTAATGAGACCGAGGTGACACTTGAGAAGGCAAGGGTGATTTGCACAATCATAGAGGGCACACCAGTGAATGTGGGACAACTTATTATTGATGAGATAACAGAGGTTGTTGTAGAGACGACTAAGAGTTTATTCTTCCCATCCCTGATCACTCATTTATGCTATGAGGTCGGGGTGGAGAAGAGGCCTACAGAGAAGGAAAAGAACCCAGAGAAGCTCATTCATCCATTGCTGAGAAAGGGAGCAGGGAATGCACAGAAGAAAAAAAAGATTGATGTAGCATCTCCCTCATTTGGCTAGTGTCCTGACACTATCACTGAGATACCCGATTCTGCCACAGATACCACAGAGCCTTATACTGCTATTGTACCACTGGATCATGTACCTCTCACACTCAAGTATATCTCTCGCCAGGTCTATGGCATGGAGACACAAGTCCGCCAACTTATAGCTAGTCTCCTTTCTGGACCATCTGGAGAGAGCACATCTGCAGGTCTAGCCGGCCAAGGAAAGGATCCAACTTTGTCAGATCTTGCTAAGGAGCAGCAGGCCATTAAAGCCAAATTGGGTAAGATTGAGCGGAGGCAGTGAAAGAAAAAAGAACATGAAAAGAATAAAAAAAAGTTCTTGATAAAGATGATGAACACCTTGACGAAGTGTTGTGGATCAGAGGACAGCGACGAGGATGACTTGGAGCTCTCAGTTCCCAGTACCTCCAGCTCGGAGTGATGCCATTCAGGGAGCACCTCTTTCATTTTAGCTTGTTTTGATTAGTTGCATTGGGGACAATGCAACACTTTAGGTTGTGGGTGGCTCATATATGATGGATGTATGTAGAGCATGATCAATTTTGTGAACTCATGTAGATTGGTTGACATTTGTAGTTTATTAGTAATATTTTGTAGTTTAATTCTAGCATGTTAGCATTGGCATTTTGTTGTTAGTTTTTATTTTTCATAGTAGTATTAATGAAACTCCTTGGTTTTTCTTTATACCGCGGTTTTTTTCCAAGGAATTAATTTGTATTGAACAGGGTGACTTTTCCCTTTGATGGATGGCGCGACATCTTTCTTAAGGGATTAGTCTTGTTTAGTTTTTTGGAGACTTTTGGATTGTTTGGTACTAATAAAATTAGTCTCTTATATGTGAAGTGTGAATTAAGAATACACCTCCGATGTTTGGTTTTAAATTGAAAAAGTATGTTGCATGGGAAAGAATAATTTTTGTTACAACGTTTTGGCTCATTTGGTAACTCTTTGCCCACTAGTTGACATGATATTGCTCTAAATGCTCTTGTTAAGAAGTGAAATTGATCCGTCTTGATTAGTTCATGTTCTATGTGTGTTAGTTTTTGTTATAAATAATTCTTGTGTTTACTTCTATCATCTAGAACTTGCCCGATTGGTCTTTCAATGGTAATGTTAATTATGTTTGGTTAGAGGGATGACCTTAGGCATTCTTTGTAATCCTTGAAAAAGCCTCTTTAACCTTTTAAGCCTACAATTGCATAAATATTATCACTAGTTTACCCTAGCATTTAACCTTTTCTTTGGCTACCTCATTACAAACCTTTACCCTTTTGTGAAATAATTTCCTTTTTTTAAACCCGTCCCTCCTTGAATATTGAGAATGAGTCTAAAATCCTATGTTGGGGGTGTTGGTGTCAAGTTGAAAATTGGTAAGGTTTTACATTGAGGGTAGAAACATATACCTCACAGTTGTTCATATGAAGTTACTCAAGTTCCAAAAGAAAAAAAGAAAAAAAGAGAAAATAAATTATATATATATATAAATATGGAGTCTTGAGAAAATTAAGGAGGTACTGTAAGTTGGTTCTATATTGGTAACTAGATGCCAATAAGGGCTATGCAGTTTAAAAAGAAGCAAAGTTGAAAAAGAAAGACAAATGTGAGTAGTGTTCAAGGAGGGTGTAGTCACTTGTATCTCAAATACTTATCCGATCCTTCCCTAAACCTACATTACAAGCTTAAAATGTCCTTATGGGATCTCCAACCGAATGTTCTTGAATAGACGGCGAATTAAAATAAGGGCAAGCTATGGCATGATATTTTGTAACACTTGAAATTCTTTGTTGAGAGTGAGTGTCTTTGTGCATTTGTCCCTTGTGTTGTTATTGTAAATATGGTGATTTTGGGACTTTTCTTTCTTGTGAGGGCACATGAATTAGGATGGGTTGGTGACATTGATGTATCCCTAAATGAGTAAATTGAGCATGTGTAGTAGACTAGTGCTTTTGAGTCACTTCTTGAGGCTTTTTGTTGTCACTTGATCATTTTGAAAATCCTTTGCATTTCTTGAACTTACTTCTAAATGAGGGAGTTATTTGGTTAAGATCCACATACTTGAGCCTAATTATTAGTACCAACCAAAGTCACTAGATTGTGTTTAATTTGAACATTTTTGACTTGAAATGATGTTTGGTATGCCATTGAGCTTAATTGATGATTTTATTGAAGGATGTTCTTAGTTTTTGAATTGCCTGAGGACAAGCAATAATTTAAGTTTGGGGGTTTGATAAGTTGGTATTTTACCCACTTATCTCTTCTTGATACTTAGGCTTTTGTATGATTTTGTTGAGAAACTAAGGCATTTATTGAGGTTTATTGGCATGTTTCAAGTATCAAGTGATTTAGAGAAGATACGAAAGAAACCAAGTCAAAATGTGCAAAATTAAAGAAAAATGACTGCTGCCAGATAATGCTCTTCGCGATCGCAAACAGTGACATGCGATCGCAGAAGGCCAAGAAACAATACATCGCGAACGCATGGCTAGTTCTGCGAACGTGATGAATAAGCTGGTTAACTGCTCTGAAATGCTCTATGCGAACGCGTGATGTAGTCTGCGATCGCAATGCTTTATAGCATTACTCTTCATGATCGCAAGCCTCTTTTCGCGATCGCGATTCACAAATCTGGGCAGTTCTAGAATTTTATGATTTTGACCCCAAACTATTTAAAACACGACCTAACTCATTTGTAAGGGATCTGTGGCTTATTTTTCAGTCTTTTAGACTAGAGAAGACAAGTTTTGGAGCTAAGGTTCTTGCACACACACTTGGGTCTTGAAGATTTGAAGCTTTTGGTTGAGAATTTCTTACTCATTTATGCTCATTTCTTCATTTTCTTCCTTTGTATTGTATATCTAAGTGTGTAGTATTTTTTTCAACACTTGAATCTTGTTTATGGTAATATTCATATTTAATGTGTGGATTAAATATCTTGTTGTACTTATGTATTGAACGATTTTTATTTATTATGAAGTGAATTATTGCTTCTTTATTATTCTTGTTCTTTAATGTTTCCAAAGGGATTAGTTAACCCTAGGACTCGCCCATTCCCTTCGGATTAATTTTGGGAAAAATAATTCGGGATTGGGAAAGATTAATTAATAAGAACTTGAGGCTTTAACCCTCACTTTATAGATTCTACCTAGGGATAGGATTGAACTACTTGTAGCCATATTCAGGTGTGCTTAATCTCTTAATTGTTTTAGGGATAATTCAATTAGGAAGTCTTGTTAGTCTTCGGAAGAAGCTAATATAGAATTATTACCCGAGGCTAATTAACATAAACTCGCACATATTTGTAAAATCGTAAAATACATTGGATCTTTACTTGAGTGTAATTCCCGATGCATCTATACTTGTAGCCATTGATCATTTTACTTGCTTTCTAGATTAGTTTATATTTTTGCATTTAGCTATAATATTTTCTCAACAACCATTCTAAGTGTTTGGTATTGCATAATAAGTGATAATTCACTTATATTCCTAATCGCATATATATTGTTCTCTATGGGATTCGACCCTAACTCATAGTTGGGTAAATTATATTGCATGCGACTGTGTCCATTTACTTTTTAATAGAGTATTTGGACGTCATCAGGCACTGATTTTTATGATGACTCGTGCGTTGCTATCGTGCAGTGTTGGTGTAATGGTAGGATGCTTATTTATGGATCACGACAGGAATGATTTTATTGAAGGATTTCAGAGTTCACGGCTTAGAGGTTCAACATTTAGTTCCCGCGGAGGAAAGGCAATCAGACTATGAATGCTCAGGTTTGGGTTGATGGAGTAACGAGACTTGGTATTTTCGAGCGTGGTGGGATTTTCATATGTGATGTGGTGTCGTCATCCTTGTTGAATGCGTTAAGTTCACCGGTGTTATGATCTTCTTCAATTCGCCTTTGGGACTGAGTATTGTGAAATGGTGTCGGGGAAGCGGCTGTTAAAGATCACAGTGTGTAGTGGTTCAGGATCGAATCGGTGTTCATAGTGTTGATGGTTCGAGAAGGATGATCTTCGAAGGGGCTTTAGAGTTGGTAGCAATCTATTGGTTCAAGTGCTACAGAGACGGATTTTGATTTAAGGCAACAACTGGGCAGTGGAGGATGAGGAAGGACATATGGGAGGTGTCTTGTGGTGGTTAAATTTCTAGAAGACCAAGTGTGAGAAGCAAAAATCGAGTAGTTGCTTAAAGGAGAAGGTTGACCAAAGTGGGAGAGTGACAGAGTAGCATATGGGTTCTGCGGTAGGATAGTTGCACGTCTTGAGGAAAGTTTAGAGTGATTTGGGATTCATGGTGGACAGTGACTAGGTATACAGACTTAATTTGAAATATTGGTTACTATATTGAGGAAGATTGGATACGACAGAAAGGAGTTGCTTGATATGAAGTGGGATGCAACTTGACTTTGGATTGGAATGTATTGTCACACCTTTAGTTCATGTCAATGGGGAGTGGACAGATTTGTACAGCTGGTGAACGAGCATGGGCTTGGGATGGTTTACTAGTTTCGTAGTAATAGTATTAGTGCAGTGTCATTGGAAAATGTCGGTATGGAATTTCCACAGGTGGTGTTGAGGATTTGGGAAGACTCAGAGTTTATGCTTCATGTAGAGGTGATGTACAAGGAAAGTGATTCAGCCGGGTGCTCCTTTGAGAGGGTGATCATGTGCTAGCGGAGCCTTGGAGTTGATTATATTTAGGAACAAGTAGGAGTGGGTGACTCTCGACAACGGTCCTAGTGGATTCAAAATTTAAGTGCGATGCCTAAGGATTCGAGTCCGTAGTATGGTTAAGTATCGAGCTTTTGCAGCGGATTATAAAATGGGCTTGGATTGTTCTATTTTATCTTCTATCTCCGGTGTAGCATTGGAGGAATGGGATAAAATAACTTCGGATTCATAGAAGAATTATCAGAATGGGTGTACCAGTTGAAGATGCTAATGTGCGCACAAGGAGGGCATGAGATGGTTCATGGGTTTTGAGACAATGTGGTCTCGTGAAATGGGGTCACTCAGGATGAGTGCGGATTGAGTTTGTCATATTTTGAATGGAGCTATTGTTATTTCTAAGGAAAGTCCAGAGTAAATTAGAAAAAAGCTGGTTCGTTTAGCAATGGTTGGATCGGCATGGTGGTGGCAATAATCAGTTCCTTCAACGTGTTAAGTTATGCAGGTGAATTGTGGCGGTATGTGCGAGGCTTGACGGCCGCCAGAATATGATTTATTGGGAGGTATTCGATTATAATGGCCTGTTATGTGTAGATGGAACGCGGAAGAGTTATGGTGGTTTAGACCACTACTTGGGGTTTGTATTTTCTGCGGTTATGGGAATTCAGTCACGTGTTACAGTTGTTCTCCTAAAATGAGTTAGGTGAAAGGTTTCTATATGATGAAGTGTGTATCCTATTAGCGGTTTAAGAATTAGGATGGAATTCTTATGCTCCGCGCATTGGTAGGATAGGTGCATTGAGCGACATGAAATTTGAAAGTTGAGGATCAAGGTTTCAGTTTGGTGTTGACAAGAATGTCACGAGCTCAGATGATCGGGAAATGATTCAGATGTTTAGAGTAAGCTGGTATTATCTTTAGCGTCTCTTGAGATCGATGTCTTGTGTAAGGGGCTTTGTGTACTGATTTGCGGTTTCTTGATTTGCTTTACAACATTAGTATGGCCGATGGTATGGAGGTGCAGACTTGTTACCTGGTGCGGAAGGTTGTGGGAGTATATCCCACAGGAAGATTGTAGAAGTGTGACATGTAGTTACTTGATTGATTAAAGATTGAAACCAAGTATGGAGATTTGGTACTATCGCTAATGTGAGAGTTTAGGCCTGAAAGGCCCTCTATTCAGTTGGTTGTGAATTATGCAAGTTTGTTTCGGATTCGACGGTTGTTCTTATGTGTCATGGGAAAAAGGTCATTGTGGATCCTTAAGAGGGTATTTGCCCAAGCATGGTATGATCATAATTGGTTTGAGGTCGTTGGGTCCAAATGTGGATGTGTACTCTACACTAGCCTAGGTGTGTTCATTCAGCACAACATTCCTTATGGAGGAGTATTCGGGCGTTAGATGTTATTTTCGTCGTCAGCTACTTCATGTAATACTCTATTATGCCGTGTGGGTTGTGAGACGGCTTGATTATTCGCACATGTGTGGTGGTCCTGTACAACTTGTGGTGTTATATGAGCAGGAAGGCTCTCAAGATGCAGGTCATTCATTGCACCTTAGTCGTGCTTAAGTTTTGTAGCGTATGGCGCTATCTATCTCCCCATGGATGGTATTGCGCACTTGGCGTGCTTATGGTTGATATTAGGGCATTTCGTGAGTTTGAGCGTTACGGTTTGAGGCGTGTATTCTCTAAATTATTATGTGAGGATCGGGTGGCACGCTGCCACGTGTACATTGGTTGGATCGGGTTGCACGCCAGCATCATGTGTTGATCGAGTTTCATGCCACAACACTGTGATGTTGAGAAAAATTCCCTATATCTATTCCTGTGTTTTTTTCCCGCATCTTCTGAGGAAGGTTCATAACACCCTTTCGGTTATTTAATTAGTTACGTGGGTTGAGTAGTTCTTTCCAGAATTCGTTTTCCTTATGTATCACATTCGAGATTATGGCTTGTTGGAACATGGTAGAATCATATGAGACTTTTGGTAGTATTTTTGGTGGCTTATTGCCGGAACAACTTGTACTGGTGAGACGCGATTATTGGACCTGGGATCAGTGCGATCGGATTTATATGAAGTATATTAAAGATCTATTATCGTTGCGTGGTTCAGAATGAGGTAATGGTTCTTGTGAGGAGAAAAGACTAAAAGATTTGCTGATTCGACTAGTGGTTATGAATTTATGCATATCTCTTCCGTCGTGGCAGTACTGCAGGAGTTGGAACATGACTTACATGTGTCATGAGGTGTGTTGTGGGCATCGAATTTGTGGGATTTTGACTATTGATGTCGGAGGATGCTATTATGGTCATGTGTATTATACGGTGCATGGTGTGAATTTTGGTAAAGGTATGCAATCAGGTATTGGTACGCCGCGTAATGATTGATATGGTGTTCGTATGTTGGAAACAGACCTGGTAGAGAATTTCGAATGTTGGAATTTGGCTCTGAGGCTTATTTGACTGAATAAAAGGGAGTATCTTCGGACTGACTTAAGCTAATGTGCTCAACTGGGTTATGGTAGCACAGGTAGGTGCACGATGTGTTGACCAATGATTTCAGCAAATTCCGGAGCAGTTCTTAGTACGTTCCAGGATAAACGTATGTTTAAGTGGAAGAGAATGTAATGACCCGACCGGTCATTTTGAGCTCTAGCGCGTCATTTGGCGGTTTGAGGCCATGAGCAGCTTTACTTTAGGTATTATGACTTGTATGTGTGGTCGGAATTGAATTTCGGGGAGTTCGGAGTTAATTTGGAAAGAAAATTCTAAATTCGGAAGCTTTAGGTTGGAAAAATTGACTAAGGTGTGGTTTTTGAGTAAACGACCTCGGAATTGGGATTTTAAGGTTTTAACAGGTTCGTATAATGATTTTAGACTTTGACGTATGTTTTAAATCGGGTTTTGGAAGACCCAGAAGCATTTCGTCGCCTATTGTGGAAAGTTGATACTTTGGAAGAATTACATGAATTTGGGTTGAAGTGCATTTCAATGTTATAGATATCCGTTTGGGATTCCGAGCCTGGGAATAGCTTCGTATGGTGATTTTGGTCTTAGGAACGCGTCCGGATATGGATTTGAAGGTCCGTAGGTTATTTTGGGGTCATTTGGCGAAAGTTGGAATTTGAAAGTTTTTAGGAAGTTTAACCGAGAGTGGACTTTTTGATATCGGGGTCGGATTCTGATTCCAGAAGTTGGAGTAGGTTCGCAATGTCGAATGTGATTGTGAGCAAAATTTGAGGTCAATCAGACGTGATTTAATAGGTTTCGGTATCAAATGTGGAAGTTCGAAGTTCTAAATTTCATTAAGCTCGAATTGCGGTGCGATTCATTATTTCGATGTTGTTTGATGTGATTTGAGGCCTTGAGCAGGTCCGTGTTATGTTATGGGACTGGTTTGTGTGATTGGACGGGGTCCCGGGGGCCTCGAATGTGTTTCAGAGTGATTTCGGATAATTTCTAGGCCATTTTTAGCTGCTGGTTTTTAGCTACAACAGTGTGCTACGCGATCCCGTGGAATTGGTCGCGATCGCGATGAGTAAAATGGCAGAAATTGACCAGTGATTCGCGATCGCGGAAGACATTTCGCGATCGCATAGAGGAAATTTTTTACTGCATTGACCCGACTTTGGAAGCTTGTATCTCGCAATTTATAGGGAACTTAGAGATGATCTAAAAATGAAAGTGATATCTCTTTGTGTCTAGTTTTCAGAAAATCAAACCATTTGGCATTTGGAATTGTGTACAAGAAGTTATGATTGGTATACTACACCCTATCCGGGAAGAGTTTGGAAATCGTGAAGAAGAAATTTGTATTGCACAGGGCTGAATTTGGCAGCTTATATCTCGTAATCTATAAGGAACTGGGAGATGAGCAAAGCACTAAAGTTGTAGCCCTTGGTGTCTAGTTTTCAAAAATTTAAACCAATTGCAATTTGGAGTTTTTTTTTTGTAAAACGTTATGACCATTATACTAGAGGCTGTCTGGAAGACTTGGACATTTGTTCTATGCGATCGCGTAGCATTTTCTTCTACCGCGAAGGGCAAATTTTTGGCTGAGAAAAGTTATGCTTCATTATCGCAAAGCATTTTCCGCGGTCGTGAAGAGTAAATACCTGGGCAGAAGCTATATTTTGAGGTTTCAGCCATTTTTAACATATTTAGAGCTATGGAGCTCGGATTGAAGCGATTTTTGAGGCGATTTTCACTATATGGATTGGGGTAAGTGTTATATATCCTAAAGTGGTTATACTTCATGATTTTATGGTTATATTAATCATTTATTTTGGATTTAAATGGAAGGAATCAAGATTTTTGCAAAACTTTTCAAGAAGGAAAATTTAAGATTTGGAGGTCAAGTAGTAAACGGAATTTGATAAAATTGGTATGGTTGAATTCGTATCGGAAAGCGTTGTCGGATTTTCTGAGTTTTGACGGGTTCCGAGACATGGTCCTATTGCCAACTTTTCGAGTGGAGTTGGAAATGTTTAGAAATTGTTAAATTTCAAGTATTAGAGTATATTTTTGATTAATTTGCACGTTATTTGACTACTTTCGAATTGAACGATACCAAGTTGGGGCTTTAGAGCGAAATTTTGACCGTAAAGTGGGATTTAAGACGAGGTAATTTTCTTTTCTAACCTTGTAAGAGGGAATTAACCCCATAGGTGATTCAAATTATTATGTGCTTCTATTTGTGGGAGCTACGTACGCACGAGAGGACGAGAGTCCGTGCGTAGCTACTATTATGCTTATGTCCGGTTAGTCTTGGACCCAAACCATGTTATTCTTGCGATGTTTGCACAGTACTTGTTAATTTAATTGCTCAAGACATATTGGAACTTGATAAAGGAATTGTAAAAGGTTTAACTTAAATTTTCTTGACCGTTAGCGAGAATTGGTATTTTCTTGAATAATTGCCCCTTAATAAATCTTGAATTGTTTATTTTTAATGTATTTATTTTTGTGGAGTGAGCCGAACGCCTCAGTAGCAGATAGATGCATCTATGGTTCGCATCATTCGACCCTCGGCAGTGCACAATTTAAATATTTATGTTGGATCGGGCGGTATGACCTCGACATGATTTGCGCATGATTGAATTGGTTGCTTTGGAATTTATAATAATTGATATTGCTTCATTGGCCTGAGATACAAAAATGTTAAATGATGAAAATGAATTTGGAAATTTTCTATTAACAAAAGAATTGTTTACTTACTTCATGTTATTGAGTTTACAGTTCTTCTATACAATCCATGCTTAGTTATATTATCGATATTTTATTGTTAGCCCATAGTAGTGTCGGAGTCGACCCCTCGTCACTTGTTCTTCGATGTTAGACTAGATACTTACTGGGTACGCGTTGATTTATGTACTCATACTACACTTGCTGCACATTTTTGTGCAGGTGCATTTATGTCTAGTAGCCTTATGGGCGCATATGCGCGGTTGTTGCGGGGACTTAGGTAAGCTGCATTCTATGTTACGAGTCCGCAGCACGCAAAAAGTATCCATCCGAGTTATTTTACATTTTCCCTGTCTAATTTTGTATTCTAGACATAAGTTGTATTTTATCATACTTCCTAGTTAATGCTCATGCACTTGTGACACCGAGTTTTGGGGATGCTTTTGGGTTGTTCTGTATTAAAGTTGTAAAAATATTGTTATTTACTTGGTAAATTTTATCCCTTACTACTTAATTTAAGGAAATTATGATTTCAAAAATACTAAAATGAGTAATGAAGTTAATCATTTATTTGTTGGCTTGTCTCACGGCGGTGTTAGGCGCCATCACGACCTTTAATTAATTTTTGGTCGTGAAACATGGAGATAGTGGGTCCCCTTGTCGTATACTCCTTGATGGTTGAAAGTAGTTTGTCCGCGTGCCGTTGATCAAGATAGATATGGAGGTCCTTGTAATACAAGACATTATAAAGGAGATGAGTGTGTTTGGTAGTTTAAAATAGTGAAGAGTATTCTTGATAAAAGACCATTCTAATTTATCGAAAGCCTTTTCCAGGTCTAGTTTGAGTAGCATGTGACTTGTGTTGCCTCTTTTTTTTTTTTTTTTTTTTGGAAATGGTTAAGAATTTCCTGGACAAAGATTGCATTGTCAGAGGCTTGCTTCCCTTGTTGGCAACTAGACTATGTAGGGCCTATAGTTTTATGTAAAAAAGGTTTGAGACGGATCATAATTATTTTTGTGATCAATTTATAGATGGTGTTGCAAGGGCTAATAGGGAGAAATTGGGTAATGGAGGCCGAATATTTGATTTTTGTTATTAGACACAAGTAGGTTTTGTTTATCTCCGGTGGAATCTGATTTTATTGGAAAGTATTTTGACATAGGAGGGCAACGGATCTTACTTCTTTCCAATATTTTTGAAAGAAGTATGGGTGTAAACCATCTGGGCCAGGTGCCTTTAATGGTTTAAAAGTATGAAAGGCTTGCGAAAAGAGTTAAGGGTGCTGATAACTTTTGTTGATCTATGGTACATAAGGATGAAGTTGTTGGCGAAGCAGGATGTTGGCTAGTACTGGAGGATTGTGTAGTGGTAAATAATTGATTATAATAAGTGAAGATTTGTTGTTGAATTTGTGTAGGATCGAACGTCCGATTTCCTACATTGTCCTTAAGAGCGTTGATGTGATTACGTCTATGCCGTTGTAAAGTAGTCATATGGAAGAATTTAGTGTTGGCATCACCTTCATTTAACCAAAGGATACAGAATTTTAACTTCCAAAAGTCTTCATCTAGTTTTAGTACCTCACTAAATTCATGAGATAGTTGAATCTCTAAGTTTTGTAAGAACCTACTAGTTGGGTAGTGTACTGAAGGTTGATCTCATTAATTCTTGCAAGTAATTTACGCTTTTTGTAAAGATGTCTCCAAAAGTATGTTTATTCTAGTACTTAACATTATTTTGGAAAGTCTTACTAGCTTCTATTAATGTGAAAGAATTCAGCCAGGATTGTTGTACAAAATATTTGAATGTAGGATGTGTTGTCCAAATCTTTTCAAATCGGAAGATGTATTGCTTATGGATCCCATTGGGTTAAAGTGTTACAAGTAATGGACAATGGTCCGAATAGGTATGAGGGAGGTGTTGTACCATTGCTTCAGGAAAGTGGGTTAGCCAATCATAATTGGCTAGAAGCCGATCTAGTCTTTCTAAAATCGTGTAATCATGACGACGTTTGTTAGTCCATATATAGCGACTACCCTTAAAGCCTAGGTCTACTTACTTACAATAATTTATACACGGGGCGAAAGCATCTGCCTTGCATTGCTAATAGGGTTGCCACCAAATTTTTCATTGGATCTAATTACTTCATTAAAATCCCCCCGACTAGCCAAGGACCCCTATAGGACTCCTGTATACATTTTATTAGTTATGCCAAAGTATATTACGGGAAGTAGAAGAGTTATGAGCATAGATTGATGAAAATAACCACTTAGTAGGGTTAGGCCATACCTGGACCATGCAGTGTATCTCCTGTGCGGTCATGATGATATTCTCAACTGTAACTAGATCACCATGCCACATGATAACTATACCACCGGAAAGACCTTGTGCAGATACTCGGGACATATTTGAGAAGTTGAAATCATTCTTAAGAACATTGTGATCGTGCATGTGAGTTTCTAATAGGACAACTAGAACTGGCCTATAGTTATCTAGTAGTGAGTGGAATTATCTCCTAAACTCCGCATTCTGCGAACCTCTACAATTTCATACTATAAGATTCATTATGGATTATGTGTGAGTGGTGTTTTCAGGGAAGTCATTCCTCTCTCCCAAGGGGTGAGAAGATGTTGCATGAACTTGGGAGTTCATGGAATTTGTCGGGCGTAGTGTTGGAATTATGACCATGGCATATTTCCCCACTTTTTGGTTTGTAGTTGACCTGAAGTTGAGACTGCAAGATGTTAGCTCTGGGGGAAATTTGAGAATGAACCTTTTTGCGTACGGCTCTTTGAGGCTGTAGAGATAAATTCCCTTAAGCCACATAAATTATGTCCGTATTTTCCTTATTTCCTCCATTATTTGTGCTAGTTCTAAGCTAGTTTGGTCGCTTAGTGCTTTGGGTGATAGAGGGGGAGTATTGGGTGGACTGTGCATGGGGGATATGGGATCCTGTATGCTGGTTAGGGACATGGGGTGTTGTGGTGGTGTGAAGGAGCTCATGTGTTGGAACTACGAAACATAGATCATCCTTGTGTGATGGGATGGGTAGAAAGGGAGTAGCCTTATCGATTGGTTGAGAGTGTGGACCGAGGGAGTCGGTGGATATGCCCATGGTGTTGTTGTAGAGGAAGATAGCCAGTGATGGTCGAGTAGGAGTGGCGTTTGAGTTGAGTACCACTGGCTCCGAGCATACGCCTCCATCCCCAGGCACATACTCTCTGTCACTATCTCCGCTAAGTGGATTGGGTTCTGAACAAGTAGTATTACTTCCTAGTTGTTGGGTTCCATCGTGAATATCAGGGCATAAACCTGTAGCCCATCTCGAGCAATGATTGGAGTGGATGAACTAGTGGAGGAGTTTAGGAGGTGTAGATAAGAGGTGTGATCGGATTTGGATGGGGTGGTCCGTTCATTATTAGGCGTGTGCATTGGAAATATTGGTTGTTTGTCTTAATTCTCTCTCTAAGTGGTGCGTACCAGGGTCATTGCGTTATTGATGGAGTGGTTGGATATTGATATAGTAGTTTGGGGGTATACATGCTTGGGAGGTAGTGATTGGTGAATGTCTTTTGTAGAGTTGATGGGTGTATCTAGGTTTTGAAGAGAGGAAGTGTGTGTGTGTGTGTGTGTGTGTGTAATGGTTAGCGTAGGGTTATATGATAATAAAGGGGTTTCATATGAAATGGAATTACGATGTTCCATTGGAGTAGTAGAGGTGTTGCGTATGGTATGTGTATGGTTGTCTGTCATTGGAGGAGAAGGGGTGGCATGCAAAGAGAGGGTTGAGAAAACAGAAGAGATGAATTGTGTAGATATGGTGTCAGAGTTGGTTGTTGATGTGTCGTTTAAAGAGCAAGTTAAATTTTTATTTAGGCCAGCTGTATGGGCTAGGGAAAGGTGTGGTGATGGAGGTGGAGTATCCATCTATGCATGGCCTTTAGTAGAAGTAATAGGGGTGTCGTATATGCCCGGGGACGTGGGATCCATAATGTGTGGGTCTTTCCCCAGACCATTGTTTGTTAGGGCATTAGGTTGGACGAATGTGTTTGTATGCATTGGACTCGCTTAATGGGCTTGTACACATGGGGCCAGTGTTGAAACCGACAATTTGTTTGTGGGTAATTGTAGGCTTTTAGGCCCACTAGTATGTTCCTCAGTAGGACTATCTAACCCTTCTAGATAGGAGAAAGAGTTATTTGTTGACAGTGTAAGTGGGCTAGTAGGAGTACGATATATTAGTGTGGGCCTATGAGTGACTAATATTAGGGTTAGAAACATTACTTGGCCATACCTGATGTGCTGACGTGGCTGTCGCCTTCCCCTGCGTTAGTGGTGGGTGGTAAGCATTGGCAGGGAGTCGTGGAACTTTGGATGATGATCGTCCATTGATGTGCCCCATGTGTTTTGTTTTTGATTTTTTTGGAATGGTAACTGTTTTCTATTCCGACTCTGGGTTTGAGACTGGAGAGAGGGTGGTGGGTGGGTTTATGGATGAGGATGGGAGGGAGTTTAGCAATGGAGTTGGAGTGAAATGGCAGTTCCAGCTTGCGTGGCCAAATCTGCCACATTTGGTGCGTAATAGATTTAATCTTTCATAAAGTAGAACTTGTTTATGGGTTCCTATATGAATGTGGGTTTTGCGAGGCTTTTCAAGAGATATCTCGATACAAATACGGGCATACCTGCCTCTTGTAGTTGTTGACATACAAGTATCGACTTTTAAGAGTTGCCCTATTTTGTTTCCCACTCTTTGCAGTATTTCAAGGTCATAAAATTCTATTGGGAGTTCTAGGAGACGTACCATAGGGAAACATATGTTAGTTGTGCACTTGAAGCGATGAATTTAGGCTCCCAACGACGGAAAAAAAGAAAATGATTTAAAATGAACTAAGGTCTTTCGTGTAAAGCTTTGAACATATTTTTCTCATAATGAAACTTAATCAGGAAAACATTTGACCCCAGATCTATGAGGGGGAGTTCTTCAGTAGGTTTCCAGAGGTTGGTAATTTTAGTTTTTAATAATTGATGTCCCACAGTCTTACCAAAAACCTTGACTATGACTGAGTTTTTCCAGGGCGAGTATAGCCAGATTTATCATTTGTTGTTCATGGGATTAAAGTGTCTCTGTCTTCCGAGTTAGAAAGTTCATCTGTAAGATCTATTGTATCATGTATTGAGTGAGTGGTGGACGTGTACGCAGGAAAGTGTAAATTGGAGCTAAGTGTATTTAGGAAAGATTTGGGTAGTAATTGGTGGTTAGGGCTATCGATTTTCATGTTATGGGGATTTGGTCAGTTCGTTGATGGAAGGGGATGGACATGCAGGTGCATAGACATCATTAGTTATGGTGCATTGCTTGTTGGTCGTGAAAACGAGGCAAGGTGGAAGATTTAGGTAGTCGGAAAGTTAGAGAGAAGGAAAAGAAACATTTAGAGCAGGGAGGTTGTACTTACCACAAACGTTTTCACATACATACATTAGGACTCTACTAGCTCACGTTTCTCAACTCCCGAAAAGTTGATGACGCGCTTGAAATATTTATCGTCTCACCTATCACGGTCCAATAGAGGGTAAACATTTTTTAATAGGAAAAGGTCTTAAATTGCCCGTCTACTATACTATATTATTTACTTTTGTTACCCGTTATACTATTTGTCCATTCTAACCTCTATCGTAATGACCTTAAAATATTTGCCCCTATTCCTAACAGATCTACACCGTGGCAGCTGACCCATTCTATTTTTTTCATGTCAGCTACCAAGTCAAACGACCAAACAATCCCAAATCGGATTGTTTCTGCTACCTCACCATCCTCTTCCCCTCCCATTTCTTCTCCCACCTGCACCTCCAGGCTCCAACCACCATTATCACCCCTAGTACTTCACCATTACAAACTATTAAACTATGACTTCAAGTTATCCGACATCATCCTTAAACTAGATATTATCCATAAATATCATTAGAAAATGTAAGTTAAAAAAAAAACTCAAAATCTCGAAATCTGTTTGGAATTCGAGTTTATGATCTATGAACTTTCTACTTCATTATATTAGCTTTCCTCGTAATCTCCCTTCTTTTTTCCTTGTCGTATCCCTATTAACTATTAGCTTTCCTCGTAATCTCCCTTCTTTTTTCCTTGTCGTAGTCTCCCTATTAACTAATACAAAATCTTGCAAAATCAAGGACTCCTTTATCACACAATTGCAACCTCAATCGAAACACCAATTTCAGGTTGTAATTGTCCCTTTCTTTTACTTATTCTTCTCCCTCAACCTTCTCTCCAAAATTTAGCGTCATCAAATTTAATTACTGACATTAATTCATGTCGAAAATGCAACAAAAAGTTATCCAAAAGAATAGGAAAATAACAGATACATACAAAATTCACATTACCAAAGAACACTGCAACAATGAATGAAAAATGGTGAAAAGCCCAAAAATAAACTGACAATACAGCTGCCACCGAAGATTATCAGTTACGTTGTTGAGTTTTGAGCTTGGTTGGATTAATTTTGAAAAAAAATCGAAAATCCATTTTGGGTTTCCAAATTCACGGATCTGAAATTTTTAATGGATGTTCAGTGATTTATTGTTTAAATCTTCTAGAAATCATTTATTTGTATTAGATTCGGAGCTTAACACATATTTTATCAAGATTTAAGAGAAGAAAGCTTGAAACCTCCATTTCTAGACAATGAGAAAAGTTGAAGAACTCGTCAAGTACTTCGAAATCTAAAAAAGTCGTTGTAAAAAACAATTGAGAATCAATAGTTGTTGTTTTGGAAAATACGAAGTTACTTGAATCTGATTTGGGATTATTTGGTTGTAACGATGGTTGGAGCCTTGGAGGTGCTGGTGGCTTTGAGTAGGGGTAGAAAAGAAATGGTAGGGGAAGAGGATGGTGAGGTGGCAGAAACAATCCGATTTGGAATTGTTTGGTCGTGTGACCTGGCAGCTAACATGGAAAACATGGAGTGGATCAGCTGTCACGATGTAAATCCGTTAAGGATAGTGGCAAATATTTTAAGTTCATTAATGATAGAGGCTAGAATGAATAAATAGTATAACCGATGATCTTTTTTTATTTTCTTGAGAGATCTTCGATTAAATATATTCAATGCGCGGGTCATTCAATTTTCTTGTAATCCACTATATTTTAGGAGTACCGCCTATTATAGTAGATAATTTTTGGAGTTCGTTTTCTTTAAGAAACCATATTTAAGTTTTGAAATGAAGATTCACCGGTGTCGGAGCTTATCTAAGTACAGTCAGATCTCTCTATAACAATATTTTTATATAACAATCATTCACTATAAAAGTCAAATTTTACTTGGAACCGATTTTTATGTTATGTTATAATATATGTCATCTATAACAGCATTTCATTATAGCAACCAAAAAATATCAAAACAAATAAGGTTGTTATAGAAATGTTTGACTGTATCCGAATATTTCTAGCATTTCTAATTCTTTATTATTTTTTGTTGAATTTTATTTAATACGTTTTATATCTAGTAAATTTCACTGATGGTCACTCAACTGTGAGTTTATAACATAAAAGTCACTTTTTTTATTTTTTGTGACATAAAAGTTATTTAACTTTGAGTTTGTAACACAAAAATTACTTTTTATTTTTTATCACATAAAAGTCATCCAATTTTGACCAAGTTAACTAAAAAGTAAATATCACCTTAATTTTTATATTTTATACTGAAAATAGGACATGACAGTCCAAAATAGCTGGTTATCTTAATAAAATATATTAAATATAATAAATAATTTTATAGAAAATAAGATATGATATGGCACCTTGTAACACTACTATCCCTTGTTGTCATGAAATTACTATTATCTTCGTATTTTGATTTTTTTGTAACAACTCGAAGCCATGAGAATATATCTGTCACGACCCAAAACCGAACCGTCGTGATGGCGCCTATCGTGGAACTAGGCAAGCTAACTATTCAACCATTTCAACATAATGAAAACTTGAAAGATACAGAAGCAGTTAATATTTAAGGGAAACCTTTTAAAAATCGAATAAAATTCGCAACTCAATACAAATCTCTCCCAAAAACCGAGGTGTCACCGAGTACATGAGCATCTATACAAGGATATAGTCTACTACAATGTCTAAGGAATAAGAGCTGAAATATAAGTAAAGAAAAGAAGGAGAGTCAAGGACTGCGAACGCCATATAGCTACCTCGATAGTCTCCCAAGATCCTGAGTCCACACCCAGCAGCCGCTGTGACCGGAAGCACCTGGATATGCACACGAGGTGCATGATTTAGCGTGAGTACAACCAACTCAATAAGTAACAAATCCAAACTTTGGACTGAAAGCAGTGACGATCTCAACCGACACAGTTCAATATAGAAATAACTGTCCAGAAACGTAGACATGCTTTCAAGTTCAACAGTTAAACTCAATACAGTAAGATAGATCAAATCTCAATGACATGAAGAATATAACTCCTCTATTTCTACATGCCAATGCACACGCTGTATATGATGCACCATGCTGACAGCCTCATGTACTCACACTCTCGAAATGCTCAATCACTTAGTACTGTATATGGCCAATCTGGCCCAGGGAAGATCCATTCCGGAATATATGCATCAACTGACCATCAGTCACTCAGTACAGGGTAGGGCCAATCCAACCCGTGGGGAAGATCCATCCCCAGGTATAAATGCTTTGGACAAGATCCATGTCCAGGGAAGATCCATCCCTCAATATAATTAATTGCGCACACTGGGAGGGTGTGTAGACTCCGGAGGGGCTCCTTCAGCCCAAGCGCTATCATAAATCAGTAAAACCGATGCGGCGTATAGCCCGATCCCATAAATGTCACTCATGATCAGGCCCTCGACCTCACTCACTCATCAATCTCTCCAGTCTCTCTCTCACGGGCTCACAATGTCATGAAACTAGCCCAAAAATAATGATATGATGTATCAATAAACAGCAACATAGATTGAAATATGATACGAAATGAATGAATATGACTGAGTACAAAATATCCATGAAATCAGTAAGTCAACAGCAAGAAACGACCACCATGGGTCCGAACAATACCAACATATAGCCTAAACATGATCTCTAGCATGATTGACAGCTGAATTACTTTATCACATGATGAAAATATGGATATTAACAAGATACAACCACTGTACATTGCCATGGAATCGACCAGATTTCAATTCTTATGGTGCACGCCCGCACGTCCGTCACTTGGCATGTGCGTCACCTCAACACCAATCACATAACACATAATTCGTGGTTTTGAATCCTTAGAACTAAGTTTATAAGTGTTACTTACCTCAATCCGAGCACAACTCTACACACCATTTCCTCGCAAATTGGCCTCCAAATGACCCGAATATAACCACAAACAGTATGATACAATCAATACGGCTAAAGGAATCAATTCCACAAGAAAAATACGAAGTTATTAATCAAAATCTGAAATTGGTTCAAAGCTGTCCCTCGGGCCCACGTCTCGAAATCCGACAAAAGTCACAAAACCCGAAAGCCCATTCAACCACAAGTCCAACCATACAATTTATATCAAAATCCAACACCAAATCGTCACCAAAATACCTAAATCACACTCTCCGATTCCCTAGCCTTAAACCCCCAAATTTCACCTCAAAACCACATAATCTAGGTGGGAAAATCGATGAGGGAAACAAGATTATTGAATAAAAATGAACACAAGGAACGTACCTCAAAATCCCATCGAACATCCTCTCCAAAATCGCCAAAACCCTCGCTCCAAATGTCCAAAATGAGGAAAATCCCGAAAAGCCTCGTTTAAACACTGCCCAGGCATTTCCGCACCTATAGAGCCTAGGCTCGCACCTGCGCATCCGCTTTTGCGGAAAAACATGCGCTTCTACGTGAGTCACTTACCCAGCGAGCCTCCCCTTCTGCGATCCTTGCCCCGCATCTGCGCAATTGCAGGTTCGGAATTCACCATCGCACCCGCGGTCCCTCCACTTCTGCGCCCACAATGTCGCATCTACGACCACGCAGGTGCGGAACTAACCTTGCACCTGCGACCTCTCCTCATTGCCTCCAAACTCCACACATGTGCTTCACTCGCCGCACCTGCGGCATCGCACTGCGGCCTAGACCCTCACAAGTGCTATCACACCAGAAGACTCCCAGTTCAGCAATGCACCAACTCTCATTCTTTATCCGTTAACCATCCGAAATCAGCCTGAGGCCCCCAGGACCTCAACCAAACATACCAACAAGTCCTTAAACATCACATAAATCGCACATAGATTCAAGCCTAATGAACTAAGGAATTTCCATCTTTAACAAACGACGCCGAAACCTATCAAAATATGTCCGAATGACCCAAATTTTGCACACAAGTTACAAATGACATCACAGACCTACTCCAATTTCCAGAATTCCAATCCGACCCTGATATAAAAAAGTCCACTCCCGGTTAACTTTTTTCAAAAATTCAACTTTTACCATTTCAAGCCTAATTCGACTACGGACATCCAAATCACTATACGGACATGCTTCTAAGACCAAAATCAGCCAACGGAGCTAACGGAACCATCAAAACTCCATTCCGTAGTCGTTTACACATAAGTCAACACCGGTTAACCTTTACAACTTAAGCTTTCCATTATGAGACTAAGTGTCTCAATCCATTCTGATATCCCTCCGGACCTGACTCGACTACCTCGACAAGTCACAAAGTAGCTATAAAGTACAAATAAGTAGTAAATAGGAGAACGAGGCTACAACTCTCAAAACGACCGGCCGGATCGTTACATCCTCCCCATTCTAAACAAATGTTCGTCCTGGAACGGGTCTAGAAACATACATGGAGTCTCAAATAGGTGTGGATATATTCTCTGCATCTCCCGCTCGATTTTCCAAGTGGCCTCCTCAACTGGTTGACCTCTCCAATGCACCTTCACTGAAGCTATATTCTTTGACCTCAACTTTCGAACCTGCCGATCCAAAATGGCCACCGACTCCACATCATAAGTCAAATCACCATCCAACTGAACTGTGCTGAATTCCAAAACATGAGACGGATCGTCGGCATATTTTCGGAGCATAGAAACATGAAATACTGGATGCACGCTCGACAAACTAGGTGGCAAGGCAAGCTTGTAGGCCACCTCTCCAATCCTCTGAAGTACCTCAAACGACCCAATATACCGAGAGCTCAACTTGCCCTTCTTTCCTAACCTCATAACACCCTTCATGGGTGAAACCTTGAGCAGAACCTTCTCCCCAACCATTTAAGCAACATCACTGACCTTCCTATAGGCATAACTCTTCTGTCTAGACTGCGCCGTGCGAAGCCGCTGCTGAATCAATTTAACCTTGTCCAATGCATCCTGAACTAAGTCGGTACCCAATAGCCTAGCCTCACCCGGCTCAAACCAACCCACCAGAGATCTACATCGTCTCCCATACAAAGCCTCATACGGATCCATATGAATGCTCGACAGATAACTGTTGTTGTAGGCAAACTCCGCGAGCGGCAGAAACTGATCCCATGAACCCCCAAAATCAATGACACAAGTGCGTAGCATATCCTCCAATATCTGAATAGTGCACTCGGACTGTCCGTCCGTCTGAGGGTGAAATGTTGTACTCAATTGAACCTGCATGCCTAACTCTCACTGCACTGCTCTCCAAAACTGTGATGTAAACTGCGTGCCCCGATTCGAAATGATGGACACTGATACACCGTGAAAGCGAACAATCTCGCGGATATAAATCTCAGCCAACCGCTCCAAAGAATAAATAGTCCCAAATGGAATAAAGTGCGTAGACTTGGTCAGCCGATCCACAATCACCCAAATAGCATCGAACTTCGTCAAAGTTTGTGGTAGCCCAACTACGAAATCCATGGTGATCCTCTCCCACTTCCACTCTGGAATCTCAATCCTCTGAAGCAATGCACCCGGTCTCTGATGCTCATACATTACCTGCTGACAATTAAGGCATCGAGCTACAAATCTCACTATATCCTTCTTCATCCTCCTCCACCAATAATGCTCCCTCAAGTCCTGATACATCATCGCGGCACCCACATGAATGAAAAACCGCGAGCTGTGGGCCTCCTCAATAATCAACTCCCATAACCCATCTACATTGGGTACATATATCAGGCCCTGCATCTTCAATACCCCATCATCCCCAATAGTAACATCTCTGGCATCACTGTGCTGAACCTCGTTCTTGAGGACAAACAAATGAGGATCATCATATTGGCTCTCTCTGATGCGATCAAAAAAGGAAGGCCGAGAAACCACACAAGTCAGAACCCGACTTGGCTTCGAAACATCCAATCTCACAAACTAGTTGGCCAAGGCCTGAACATCTACTGCAAATGGTCTCTGTTCAACAGGAATGAATTCAAGGCTACCCATACTCGCTGCCTTCCTACTCAAGGCATCGGCCACCATATTGTCCTTGCCGGGATGATACATAATAGTGATATCATAGTCCTTTAGCAGCTCCAACCATCTCCGCTGCCTAAAATTTAGATCCTTTTATTTGAACAAGTGTTGGAGACTTCGATAATCCGTAAACACCTCACAAGACACACCGTAGAGATAATGCCTCTAGATCTTCAATGCATGAATATTGGCAGCCAACTCCAAATCATGAACAAGGTAGTTCTTCCTATGAGGCTTCAGCTGGCATGAAGCATAAGCAATTACTCTACCCTCCTGCATTAAGACACACCCAATACCGATCCGAGAAGCATCACAATATACTGTATAAGAGCCTAAAGCTGAAGTCAAAACTAGAATTGGAGTTGTGATCAAGACAATCTTGAGCTTCTGAAAGCTCACCTCACACTCATCCGACCACCTGAAAGGAGCACCCCTTTGGGTCAATTTTGTCAAGGGCGATGCAATAGACGAGAAGCCCTGCACGAAGCGACGATAATAACCGTCCAAGACGATTAAGCTTTGATTCTCCGTAGTTGAGGACGATCTGGGCCTACTCTGAACCACCTATATCTTCTTCAGATCCACTTGGATCCCCTCAGTGGACACTACGTGCCCCAAGAACGCCACTGAACTAAGCCAAAACTCACACTTGGAGAACATGGGATAAAGCTTCTCCTCCCTCAGTTTCTGCAACACAATCCCCAAATGCTCAGCATGCTCCTCTTGGCTACAAGATTACACCAAGATATCATCAATGAACACAATGACAAACGAGTCGAGATAAGGCTGAAACACACTATTCATCAGATGCATGAATGTTGCTGGGGCGTTGGTCAGCCCAAAAGACATCACAAGGAACTCATAATGACCATAACGTGTCCTGAGTATTATCTATAGAATATCTGAGTCCCGAATCTTCAACTGGTGATACCCATACCTCAAATCAATCTTGGAGAACACCCACGCTCCCTGAAGCAAGTCAAACAAATCATCAATACGCGACAAAAGATACTTGTTCTTTATTGTAACTTTACTCAACTGCCTATAATCAATGCACATCCTCATGGTACCATCCTCCTTCTTCATAAACAGAACCGGTGCACCCCAAGGCGACACGCTAGGCATAATAAACCCCTTATGAAGAAGTTCCTGAAGCTTCTCTTTCAATTCTTTCAACTCAGTCGGTGCCATGTGATATGGTGGAATAGAAATGGACTGAGCGCCCGACACCAAGTCAATACCAAAGTCAATATCCATGTTGGGCGGCATGCCTGACAGGTCTGTAGGAAACACATCTGGAAAATCTCGCACCACCGGAACATAATCAATAGTGGGAGTATCAGCACCAACATCCCTCACAAAGGCCAAATAAGATAAACAACCCTTCCCAATCATTTGAGGGCCTTCAAGTATGAAATCACTTTTCTAGGAACATAGTGTAGAGAACCTCTCCACTCAATTCTTGGCAACCTTGGCATAGCCAATGTCATGGTCTTAGCGTGATAATCTAGGAAAAGATGATATGGGGACGACCAATCTATACCCAAAATCATATCAAAATCAACCATACTAAGTAGCAAGAGGTCAACTCTAGTCTCCAATCCCCTAATAGTCACTATACACGACCGATATACACGATCCACAATAATGGTATTGCCTACCGGTGTAGATACATGAACAAATGAAACTAAGGACTCACGGGGCATATCCAGATAATGAGCAAAATACAATGATACATATGAATAAGTGGAATCAGGGTCAAATAATAGCGAAGCATCCATGTGGCATACTGAGACAATACCTGTGATCACTGTGTTTGAAGCCATGTCATCTGGTCTGGCAGGAAGAGCATAGAATCGGGCCTGGCTGCCACCTAATCGGCCTCCCCCACTAGGGTGACCCATAGCTTCTTAAGCTCTACCCCGATCTGGCTGGGTGGGCGGTTATGTACTGGTGATAAAGTCGTAGGCTGACTCCTTTGCTGAGCTAGACCTCCCAAAAGGTGGGGACAACGCCTCTTGATATGACCCAAATATCCAAACTCAAAACAAACTCTCTCAGTGAATGGCGGTGAGTACTGAGACGGACACCGAGAACCAGAATAACTATCAAAAGGACCCAGTACAGATGAACCCTGAGCTAATGGTGCACGAGACAAACTCTAAGCTGGACGAGCACTAAGAGACGAGTGACCCTGATGAGTACTGTCTGAACCATGGAAGGATGATGGACCACGGTGAACTAGATAAGCCGTCTGGGCGTGCCTATAAGGACATCCCTAGCTGTGGTAGAACTGACCCCCGGAAGGAACACCACTGAAACCACCTTATCTACGAGGCCTCTTGGCTTCCCTCTCATCACGCTCCTAACTGCGAACTATCTCTATCTGACGAGCAATGTCGACCACCTCATTAAACGTAGCACCCGATACCCTCTCCCTAGTCATAAGCAACTGCAGCTGATAAGTGAGGCCATCAATGAACCTCCTAATCTTCTTCCTATCAGTGGGAACCAACTAAACTATGTGACGAGCCAACTCAAAAAACCTCATCTCGTACTGCGTCACAGACATGCCATCCTAACAAAGGTGCTCAAACTGTCTGCGCAGCTCCTCCCTACGAGACTACGGCATAAACTTCTCCAAGAAGAGAACGGAGAACTCCTTCCATATAAGTAGTGCTGCACCGATCGGCCTGCGCCTCTCATAAGCCTGCCACCAACTAAAGCAGCCCCAGAAAATTGAATAGTAGTGAATGAGCCCCCGCTGGTCTCTAGAATACTTGCTGTACGAAGGAACCGCTGACAATTGTCCAAGAAACCCCTGGCATCCTCCGACTCTGCCCCACTGAAAGTTGGAGGCTGGAGCCTCCCAAACATCTCTGGTTTCCTCTACTCATCATCAGTCATGGCAGGAATCTTATGGGCCTGAGAAGCGGTAACCGACTGGGCTGGTAGTGCCCCCGGTGTCTGGAGTCCCTGCATCACCTGCTCTTGTGTACGGGTGGCGCGATTTTGAGCACCTCCCCCGGCCTGATAAGTGGTTGTTGCAATCGGAATAGAGACTGCCTAAACAAAACTGGTGCACACTGTCAAAATCTGAGCCAACGCCTCCTAAAGGCTTGGAATCACGATGGGCACAACTGGTGCCTGAGCTGGCCCCACTGGCTCAATTGTATCTGGTACCTGCTCCTGAGTTGGAGCGACCGATGGATCTGCAGGTGCTGCTCTAGCTGTTGTATGAGCTTCACCCCTACCCCTACCGCAGCCTCTACCTCGGACTCTCGCTGCCCTAACTGGTGGTTGTCCATCTTGTCCGATAGCATGTGTCCTCAACATCTGTGAGAGAATAAAATAACAGAAGTTTAGTTATCGGAATCAGCAGATTTGTACGACAAAAATTCAAGAATGTAAAGCTTCCTATGGGTTCGGCAACCTCTCGAAGATAAGTACAGATGACTCAGTACCGATCCGCAAGACTCTACTAAACATGCTCATGACTCGTGAGACCTATGTAACCTAGGCTCTGATACCAACTTGCCATGACCCAAAACAGAACCGTAGTGATGGCGCTTATCATGGAACTAGGCAAGCTAACTACTCAACCATTTCAACACAATAAAAATTTGAAAGATACATAAGCAGTTAATATTTAAGGGATACGTTTTTAAAACTGAATAAAATTTGCAACTCAATACAAATCTCTACCAAAAATTAGGTGTCACCGAGTACATGAGCATCTATATAGGGATATAGTCTACTACAATGTCTAAGGAATTAGAACTAAAATATAAGTAAAGATAAAGAAGGAGATTCAAGGTCTGTGAACGTCATGCAACTACCTCAATAGTCTCCCAAGATCCCGACTCTACACTCAGCAGCCACCGTGACCGGAAGCACCTGGATCTGCACACGAGGTGTAGAGTGTAGTGTGAGTACAACCAACTCAATAAGTAACAAATCCAAACTTTAGACTGAAAGCAATGACGATCTAAATCGACACAGTTCAGTATAGAAATAACAGTGCAGAAACGTATGCACGTTGTATGTGTTACACCATGCTGACAGCCTCATGTACTTACACTCTCGAAATGCTCAATCTCTCAGTACTGTATATGGCCAATCCGGCCCAGGGAAGATTCATCTTGGAAAATATACATCAACTGACCATCAGTCACTCAGTACTGGGTAGGGCCAATCCAGCCCATGGGGAAGATTCATTCCCAGGTATAAATTCTTTGGACAAGATCCATGTCCAGGGAATATTCTTCCCTCAATATAACCAACTGCGCTCACTAGGGGTGTGTGTAGACTCCGGAGGGGCTCATTCAGCCCAAACGCTATCATAAATCAGTAAAATCGTTGCGCCGTGCAGCCCGATCCCATAAATGTCACTCATAATCAGGCCTTCGACCTCACTCAGTCATCAATCTCTTCAGTCTCTCTCTCACAGGCTCACTATGTCATGAAACTAGCCTGAAAATAATGATATGATGTATCAATAAAAAGCAGCAGAGAATGAGATATGATATGGAATGAATGAATATGATTGAGTATGAAATATCAATGAAATCAGTAAGTCAACAGCATGAAACAATCATCATGGGTCCCAACAGTATCAACATATAGCCTAAACATGATCTCTAGCACGATTGACAACTCAATTACTTTATCACATGATGTAAACACGGATATCAACAAGATAGAACCACTATACAGTGCCATGGAAATGAAGATGTCATTATTCTTACGGTGCACGCTCGCACGCCAGTCACTTGGCATGTGAGTCACCTCAACACCAATCATATAACATATAATTCAGGGTTTCGAACCCTCAGAACCAAGTTTAAAAGTGTTACTTACCTCAATCCGAGCATAACTCTACTCCAACATACCTTTGCCTCGCACATCGGCCTCCAAATGACCCGAATCTTGCCACAAACAGTACGATACAATCAATACGGGCTAAAGGAATCAATTCCACAAGAAAAATACGATGTTATTAATCAAAATCCGAAATCGGTTCAAAGTCGGCCCCCGGGCCCACATCTTGAAATCCGACAAAAGTCACAAAACCTGAAAGCCCATTCAACAACGAGTCCAACCATACAATTCATATCGAAATCTAATACCAAATCGTCACCCAAATCCCCAAATCACACTCTCCAATTCCCTAGCCTTAAACCCCCAAATTTCACCTCAAAACCACACAATCTAGGTGGGAAAATCGATGGGGAAACAAGATTATTAAACCCCAGACAAGATTGTTGGACCTACTATTTGGGTGGTTCTAGACTTCACTTAGGTTGCTCAAAAAAATGATAAATCTAAACGACATTCAAAACATGTAGGACTACACATAAAGACAAATGAATGGCTCAAGTTGGTCTCCACATGTAAGCAATAAATGCACGCAGGCAGGTTTATATTACAATCAGTATTAAGGCGTGCTGGAATCATTAAGTTCTATAGGCATGATTTCTATGTGATTCTGATTTTTAAACGTGTAGGCAGTGTTGTCACGTTTGAAAACTTAAAAATACCCTCGTTTGATTTTATTAGCATACTTTCTAGGTGTGTAACAATACCCTATAGGCAGGATTTCTAAGAGTTGGCAATTGAAACTGACTTTATAACATTTCGCCCCTATAGGCATATTTTCTAGGCGAGAAATATGATAACAATAACAATAGCTAATTAGTCAATTAAGGTCTTATAGACATGATGTCTAGATGAGCATTAGTGATCCTATAGGCATGGTATTTGGGAAATGTTCTGCAGTTGCGCAAATTCAATGAACACTTACTGACATTTGTTTCTTATAGGCATGATGTCTAGTAACACATAACAGTAGACATGGGGAACAAATAAAGTACATAAGCTCATTCTTTGATAGTAAGCAGGTTGAGTGAGTGCGTGATTACTATAGGCATAGTTTCTACTAGTGTGCAACGCATGAGAGCCAAAACAACAAGTAGAGCACATAGGCATGCTTTCTACCATTTGTGCAAAAATTAAAATACCCTAGCCCTTTTTATTAATCTCCCCGTCTGTTCAATAATAAAATTATTACAGACCCATAATTACATATGAATAATTACATAAGAAGACCACTATAGGCCCAGTATAGATAACCTAGTATTTTCCAGGCTTTCGACAGCTCCAGTAGACTCGAGTTCCCAACTCATAAGATCAGTCTAGTAAATCTGAATCCAACGGCCAAGCCCAACATCACATAGAACTAGATACCAAGCCCAAATGAATGATATGGTCACACAAGCAACATACTATGTGTTGAACTAACTAAACATGGAAGGAAGTCCACATACTTATTTCTTAGGATTGTAAAGCTGATTACCATTAAGACGCATAGACAAATTTGTGTGGCATGTTGGCAGGACATACATAAAGCAAGTTCATGTTTGCATTTTTCATTATAGGAGACATGATTGATCATCACAGGATTACAGACTATTTCTAAAGAAATTACAAACACTGACATGGTCAAAAATAGCTTAAGACCATTTCCACCAGGGGATCTAATTATGAATGATGAAGGATCAACAGAGGACGACCTTAATAGAGTAGTTTAAGCCTAAGGAATGACAAAATGGGTTCATAACAAATAAAGAGTATAGCATGTGCAACATTAGCAGAGTTGAAGAGGCATTTCATGGGAATTAACAAGATAAGCATGCTAAGTCTTCCAGAAAACAATTCCACAGTAAAGCATGATCCAAACTTGGTCTAAAGGGACTTTAGACCTGAGGTTCTTAGTCATGATAGTCTAATAGAGTAATAATCTGGAGAACAACGATATTCACATGAGATCCTAATACACCTAGAAAACATGCTAGTAGGCATGATCTACAACAGTCAACACACAACGTAACATGCTGAGTACAACCCAAAGATTCCAAAATACATAGAACTCATGGTAAAAAAGCATATCAACTTAAGGTTAATATAACATGCACACTCTTGGGCTTATGCTAGTTGACTATGCATAATAGAAGAAGCTAAGTATATTGAAATTCAACTAGAAGCTTTAGGCAATGCTGAAGAGTGTAGGATTGAGAAAAAAACATAATAGAGCTACATGTTTGAGTAAACATTGAGATAGTAATTCGCACATAAGGTTCATATGAGCATAAAGCAGGGAAAATAGTAGAGTATTCATCGGAAAGAAGTTCACTCAAATAAGCTCTGGGCAGGAGATGATCCCCTGAGAGTTTCAGTACAATAATCAAAGGCAAGGCATGTGAAGGGACTCATAACAAATAATAGCGATCAAAATAGCAGAGCAGGCTTAAGGGAATCATTCAAGTTACACACATAAAATAGGCATGCACCAAAACTCAGAATCTAAGTAGGTTCAGATATTAAAAAAAGGTATAGGATAATGAGAACAAACTTGAACATGAACAGAGGAAAGCAACATCATATTGATTGACAAAGGTCTGAATGACATGAATACAAATAAAAGAGAGTAAAATCGCAAGAGTCTCATTACTCACTAATTTGCAGAATTAACGAGCTAATAAGGTAGATATTAAGAGCCAACAACTTGCTTATTAGTAACATAGAGAGAACACCATAAACCCCAAAATTCTCAGTGTGACAGAGTTC